>NC_089868.1:24505427-24607927 GCF_036373705.1 Amia ocellicauda | reverse complement strand
GTGTACTGCGAGGTCGGGGGGGGCCTGCCCTACGTCACCACCGGCCACCCTGGAAACATCGCCACGCTGTCGGTCAAACAGCCAGTGCCCAGGTAACTCCCAACACGCACAGACACAGGTCCAGATAAACGAACACAGACACAGGCACCCTGACACAGAGACTCCCCCGCAGGGTGCACCCGTCGCCCTCTATCTGCCTGGTGGTGGAGCTGCAGGCGGCGGGCGGCTTCGACTCCTACGGCCAGGAGGTCCAGCGGCTGGTGTCGCGGGGCTGGGCCCGGCTGGACCTCTTCGATCAGCACAACCGGGTCCAGAGCGGCTGGTGGAAGGTCCCGTTCCGCACCCTGCCCGTGCGGCCGGCCCTCAGCACCGGGCAGCTCAACGCAGTCCCCCAGGTGAGCCGCAGTGCAGGGCGGGGGGAAAAGAAAGACCGTTTTCTGGGGACGCTGTGGTGACGATCTCTGCCCCCAGGTGGGCCGTGCGGAGCTGTACCTGCGGGTGGTCAACGCCCGGGACGGGGATATGCAGTCCTTGGCCAACACTGATCCGGGCACTGCCAGCCAGTACAAGTACCCAGCCATGGTATGTGCACCAGCCGGCCTCGGCCCGGTCCTCTTCCCTTGTAGGAGCCAGCAGCCTCGGTCCGGGAGAAAATTGTGGCCTTATCGGTAACCTGAATCGGTGATTGAGTAGAGTAACAGAAAGAGAGAGATTCAAGCGAATTGTGTCTGTAAAGAAGGGATAATTGCACTCTTTCACAGTTAGTATAGTTAGTTCTCACACTGAGGGAGGAGAGCAAAAATGATCTTGTGTGAGGACGGAGGGAAGAAGGAGTGTTGTAAGGCGTGGTTAACGCAGTCTGTCTCTGCCCCTCGCAGGTGGCGACCCGCCCCGTGGTCCACCTGGAGAACCCGGCCCCTCGCCACGCCGCTTTTCAGCCCCCAGCCAATCGCTACCTTTCCCTGCTTCCTCCCACTGATCACGTGGACCCTCCTCCCCCCATGGAGGGATCCAATCAGAGGTGAGAAAGAGAGACAGAGCCCCCCCATTCCCTCTCCAAACCTCAGCCCCTACTGCCCCTCACCTGCCCCCCAAATAAAAACAATTTCCAGTCCAGACGCTGCCAGTTCCCCAGTGGTCAGTTCAGCTGAGTTATGGAGGAGCTCCCTAGTGTTTATTACCCCTGCCCGGTGCGTAATGGACTCTTATCACAGACTCCACACAATGCATCCTGTCATAACTAGAAGACATCTTTTGTTTGGGACCTTGCTGAAGCAGCCCAGTGTTGCAAAGTTTTCTGTCTGGCATTCATCCCCACCCCCGCACATGCCAGAAACACACAGCCACGTCTAGGATGAGGGACACGACAGGACTTCAGTTATGGGCTGCCACTCCTCTTTTACTCTCGCTCCGTGTGAAGGATTTGGCGACAATTAAAGTGAATCGGCGTCCAATGAAACGGGCACCAACTGGAGATCGAAAAATATTGATGTCTGCATTCGTGTCCTTTGAATATTCTCCATGTTGGACCCATTTTATCTTATTTAAGTCTCATTTAAATAAGACATCGAAGTGAACGCACACGAATACTTACAGAGAGCTCAAATAGGCAATTTCATCCTTTTGTTTCCTTCTGTGATTTTAGGTGTATAGCCTCATAGGTCAAATGTAAATCTGGTTTATATTCTTTCGCAACGATCCCTGTTGAAAATAGGCTGAGCAAATGTCTTTATACGATGTCTTCAGAGCTTGGGGGGGCTATTAAATCCTGGATCTCTTTCTCACCTCGGGGTCCGATTGTGGTGATTGATCAGCGCTGGGATGGTGGAGACCGCTCTCATGATCCCCAATCGAGATTCTCAGAGCATGTCCAGTGTTTCAAGATCAGAATGGTGTAATATAGATTGTGTGTGTGTGTTTTTGTTTTGTTTGGTTTTTATCTGCTGGTGGAATATAATCCCAGTGAGTCTCTGTGGGGAGAAGGGTGCGTGATCCTGGCAAACACCACTGGCAGACGTGTAATTTCTCTGGAATGTTCTCCTGATTTGCAGTGTGATTAGCTAATTGATTGTGTGTGGTGTGTGCCTCTCTCTTTCGGAATCAACAATTTATCTCAATCACAGTTGGGATTGTTCATCCCTCGTTCATTCTGGTGTTGATTGTCCTCTGCGCTTGAGCGATAAACTCTTTCCATCTGTGGAAGCCGTTAAGACCCCCCCGCTGCTGTCGGCGACGCTCCGGTGCCGGCAGCGCCAGCTCTCCGCTCGCCCTGATGTCGTGTGTGCTCTGTGTCTGCTGGCTTGCTCTCCACAGCGGGCCCGCTCCCACTGGGGAAGGGGTGGCGGGGGTGGGCATCATCGTGGACCGAGTGAGAGGGGCCCCCCTGGGGGACGGCAGCCTGAGACTGACGGGGTACAGCCAGAGGACCGGCAAGGTGAGCGGACAGAGGTCAGAAGTCAAGACGATGCAGGTTTTTTACCCCAGCAGCCTCTCTCTGACGTCTCTGGTGTCGCCCTGTCCGTCCCGCAGGTGATCGAGTGCGGCCTGGCGGGCATGCTGTGCTACACCTCCACAGTGAGCTCCTGCATCAAACACGGGGAGTTCGCCTTTGGAGAGCAGCAGGTAAACCCACCCACCTGTCCCAACTCCCACTTCCACTCCCACTCCTGCTCCGTCCCCAACCCACTGCTGCCCTCACTCACAGCCCTGGTCATTAGTTCCTATTGTATTCCAGTTTGAGTGACGTGAGTGACATGAATAGGTTTCTAACTTTGCAATAAAGTAAAAGATAGATAGATATATAGATAGATAGATGAACTCCATTAAGCACTGTGCACAATAACGTGAGCACGGTTATTGAGAGAGAACCTGATACGACAACAACACAAAAAAGCAACCCCACGGGTCCTGTGCCGGGAGTGGGAGGGACCCAGGGAACGTCTCCGATGTGCCTCTTCTGCCCCCAGATCTTCTTCCCCGGCGTGCAGCCCCAGAAGGACCAGGTCCTGATCCTGCGCTTCTATCACTGGCCCAGCAGCAGCCCCTCAGCGGCCACCTGCCCCTGGGAGCAGGCCGGCGTCCCAGGGAGTCTGGCCGAGAGAGAGGAGTGCGCCGCGGCCTGGGGGCTCCTCAGGCTGACCCGGCCCCCCGCCCTGGGTGAGTCCGTTGCGCTCCGAGTGGCACCTCCAGGTCTAGCCTCTGTCCCTGTGGTGTTGCTGGCTGACCAGTGCTCTGTCCCCGCAGGGCAGACGGAGAGTCCGGCCGGCCGGCAGTGGACCTGGAACACGGGCACTCACTCCGTCGTGCTCTACCATGCGCCTGCCCCCCCCGCCGCCGCGCTCACAGCCCTGGTAACACCATATTCAGTCGACGTGTCTAGGAAATGAAATGTGTCGGCTCAAGCTTGTCATTCCTGCCCTGTTAGATGACCCGGAGGAACCACAGTTTCTCACCACAACCCTGAGGGGAATATCTGCAGCCTTTCACTTTAGATCACACTCATGGTGTCTTAACAAAGCACCAAGGATAGGGGGACTGATAGGCTATTAGTTGAACCCTTGTAAAGATGCTGTCCTGTCATCCCACCTTGTACTTTAAAGTTCTGTACCCCTTCCTGATCGCTGTGTCTGTCCGTCTCTCTCTCTGTCTGTCTGTCCACAGTCTGCAGAGCAACAGGTGACACCCTTTGAACCCTACGGGGACGCGTCGGCTCGCATGCACGTCTACAGCGGGGAGAGGCCTGCGTTCCCCTTCCCCCCCGACTCCCCGATCGACACCTCCATCCCCACAGACTGGCCCCAGGTCAGCGGCCGCTCCGCTCTGGGACGAGTCACCCAGAGTCCTCGATCAGGACTTCCCTAGCCACACACGCACACACGTGTTCAGCTGTGTGTGCTCTGCTCTCCAGGCCGCCTACATCCTGTGTCGCAGGGAGAGCCCCCCGGCACGGCCCTTCCTGGCAGGGGACGGGACGGACCTGTACATCGACGGGGCGCGGTTCCTGCCTGACTGCGTGACCGTCAGCAGGGTGACCGGCCGCATCTTCGACAGACACTATAACCAGTGAGTCCCCAGCGGCCCCAGGCCCTGTCCATAAGGTGGCCAGTATGAGTTGTTGTGCCACGCGAGGGACCTGTGTGTTTTGCGTTGGCAGGGTGGGCCCAGACATCTCCACCGGCATCGACCTGGACAGCAACATCTTCGAGCCCGTCTACGGGGAGCGCGTGGAGATCCGCTGCCCCTGCCTGCCCCCCTCTGCCACACTCCTACTGAAGGTAGGACAGGAGGACGGGTGACTGGAGTAAATCGGTCTCTTCACACGACAGCGGTCAGAGAGATTACTGTAGGGCCCGACTCTAATAGGAGCGGTCTCTGTCTCTGTCTCTCTCCAGCTGTATGCCGTGGACCGTTTCTCTCGCAGGCTGGTGCTGATCGGCTGGGCGGCGCTGGGGCTGTTCGTGGAGTCGGGCAGTGAGACGCAGCCCAGCCTGGACACGGGGGGCCTGCAGGTGTGACCACAGACACACAGATTCACGGGAGAGCACGTCTCCTGCTGCCGCACACTGGGCCCGCTGCACACTGACTAACACACGGAGCCACACAGGAATGGGACTGCATGCAGTAAAGCTTTTCTCTCTCTCTCTCTCTGCAGGTGTCATTAAACGAGGGGGCCCACCAGCTCAGGCTGTACCACAGCGGCCCCGACCCCAACAAGCCCCTGTCCTGCGGCGCGCTGAGCACAGGGGGCAGGTACAGCACACAGAATAACCTTGATTAAAAGCATTACATAGACATGGTCAAAACCCGGAAATTGCAGGAGGGAGTCAGCGTCCGGGTGAAGGAGCTGAATGGAGGTGTGGCGCAGGGGGCCAGGGTGGCGGGGGGAAGGCCAGGAGGCAATGCCCTGAGCAGTGCTGCTATGTGTGTGCAGGTGTGTGCCCTGTGCCAGCCTGCTGGTGCGCCTGCTGAGAGCCCCCGTGGACGAGAGCGGCCGGGCGCTGAGCCAGGGGGCCGTGGCCCAGGCGGACTGGGAGCCGGTGGGCTTGTTCTGCCCCCGGCCCAGCTACTCCGAGGGTGGGTACTTCTCCGAATCAGCCAAGCCCAGCCAGGGGGAGGCCTGCCTGCACATGGCCATGAGCAACAGGTGAGCCCTGCTGAAGACACTCACGTCTCATGACTGACTGGTTTGTGTATGAGATCTCCAACCCCCCCGTCTGGTTCCCGGTGGTCCTCACCCACTCCCCCCTCTCAGGTCTGTGGTGCTGGTCCGGGAGATTGTGGCTCAGCTGGCGGGGAGCCAGGGGGCGGAGCCGAGTTCCGACGCGGAGATATTGGATTGGATCAAGCAGAACACGAGTCGCATGATGGACAGCAAGCCTCAGCCCTTCAACCTGAGCCTGGTGTCTCGCTATCTCAGCTGCTTCGGGGTGAAGGTGCGTCCCCCTCCTCCAGACGGATCCTTGGGGTGGTCCAACAGTCGCTACACAGCGAATGAAAGAGGACTGAACGTCCCCAGTCTTTGACCCCACCTGTGCTCTCATTCGCTGCTGTGCTTGCAGGTATCAGTGGACGGGGGCCTCAACTTGCCCTGGTCCTCCTTCACTCTGGCTCTGTGCGCCTTCAGCCCCCCGGCCGCCTTCTACCACGGAGCGTCCGCGGTGAAATATGACAGGCCGGCCATCTTCCAGGAGCTGGACTTCAGCAGCAGCCACAGCGCCCCCCGGTGGCTGGATGGGTTTAAGGTGATCACAGGGGAGTGGAAGACATGCTTAAAATGTTTGGTTTTATACTGCATGGTTTATAAAATAAGACAATCACTAATAAAATACAAATAAAAATTATTCGTCCAAGAGAACGTTTCCAAAACAAAGAAATCTCCCTCACTACCTTTAATGTGAATATGCAGCCCTTGCTAGCCTCACCCAGCCCCTCTGTGCGCCAGTCTTTCCCCAGGCGGATGCACCACCCATACCTGGCGGTGATCGTCCACCTGCACGCCATGTCCGTCCTCACCAGCAGAGAGACGCAGGCGACCAAGAGCCAGGGCCTCACCTACAGCCTAGAGGGTCAGGCCTGGGCGGCCGTGCCCATCTTTACCCGGGGGTACTGCCACACTGCCCGCTACCAGCTGCCCCTCTACCAGGGAGCCCCTTCGGAGGTGAGAGTCTCCAGGGCAGGGGGCGGCCGAGACGCCGAGGACCATTAAACCGGCTGTTAGGAACATCAGACAACGCATTTGCGGGGAATCGCTGAAAAGCCAGCGCCTGGTTCTCTAACGCAGGGGTCCATGAAAGGAAACGGGGGGCAGGAAAAGAAAGTGACATCCTTTGCTTTAGGACCTTCTGTCTCCTCTCTGGTTCCCAGGCTGCCCTCAGCATGCTGTCGCAGGGACCGTGCCACAGCGTCCTGGAGAACCTGAGACAGAAGGGCCAGGTGAGTGTCGTGTGAGGTGTGTGTATCGTTGCAGGTTGAATTGAACATCCCTGTGCCCAGTGTGCTGCGCTCTGCGCTTCAACTCTCCGCTTCCGGTGGTCAGAGCAGCCGAAGGATTGGGGAGATTAACAGTCTTGTTGGTGAGGACACTCCAGGCTCATTAACCATGCCATAGGCAGCCCAGTCTCTTCTCTCAGTCGGTCTTTCCGTCTGTCCCCCAGGTGCAGCTGCTGAGGGGAGCATCTGTGTTTGTGCGAATCGCAGACGGCAGGAGGGACGGGGAGCTGGACAGCTGTGGGGACCAGGTAGAGCTGGACAGGGACTGGAGCGACACTGCGGTGGTAATCTGGGCTGTGTACCTTTACACCTCCTACAGCTGGTTTCAGACTTTGATCAGCACTAGTCTTGGACTACACTACTTCAAACACCGGGGTGTCCAAGACCTAGTGCTGATCAGTCTGTGAAAGCACCACACTCCGAACTTATTTAATCACAAAAGTGCTTCACCAAACAAATACCTAGATACTATTGAATAGCTAAATATGTTCAATCACACCAAAGTCACAAATAGTAGTGTCCACCCAACACAGAATCAATCATGTGTGAAAGTCTAGGTCCTTGTTTCCAGGACACAGACCTGTCCCAGCTGCCCCTTGACCAGAGAGACTCCTACAGCCCCCAGCCCACGACCGCACCCCTGTCCCAGCTGATCCCCACCGGACGCCCCAGAGACGAGTTTGTAAGGCAGCTGTCCGTGCGCTTCACACAGGTACGATCTCTGCACAGCGCTCCTCTGGCGGCTCGGGGGAGGATGCAGCTCACTGCTTCCCTGCGTTTCCTTGCAGCTGATCAAGACCCTGAAGGACACACCTGAACACCGTGCACCCATCCTCCTACAGCCCCCGACCCACCCTCCACTGGATCCCAGCAGCCTCCCCCCACAGCCATCAGCAGCCCTGCTCCACTCGGCCTCCCCAGCGGCCCGTCCCCCTTCAGCCACACAGGCCCAGATGGGTGCACCTTCACAGCCCCCCAAACCCAAACTCCCCAGTTCACTGTGATTGAGACAGATGAGTGACTGGCACAGTTTCAATAAAAGGTTACCCTCCAAAAGCGTGCCGTGCCATTATTCTCCTTTGAGAAGAAATTAGGAGGTTCTACCTTTTGCAAATAGTCTTTATTGAAATGTACTACAATTTTACAAAAAGAAAAAAAAAGTTGAACATGGGGAAGAAACACTATTTACAGAAGAAATAACAGTAAGAGCTGCGAGGTGAGGGAGCGTGCTGGTGGGGAGGGGAGTCACAGAACTGCCATCTTCAGGGGGGTCCATCACGCCGAGCTCTCCACGGGGGCGGTGGGCTTCTCGGGCTGTGGGGGGGGGGGCAACGAGGAGAGAGGGGTTGAGCTTCAGCCAGATTTTAAACCCAGAGAATGAAGTTCAAACATGCATTAAAAATACAATCCTTCCAATAGAGGGGGAGAAGGGACATTTTTCAATCATGCAACAGCAACCCTCTCCCCCAGGCCAGACCAAAGCTTCCTTCTCCAAAACCAAGTGCCACAAGCACTCGCACCAAGACACCGCTCCTCTCCACACAGCCGTTGTACACAAAAATCGCCTGAACCTCAAGCCAAAATGGGCGCCCATCCTACAAGCCACCAGCACTCGCCTCTTCCTGCTCCATTTTCTCCTCAACGCCATTGCGGTTGCCGGCAGACTCCCCGCTGCCATTAACCGCGGACTCCTGTTTGGGCTTTTTAGCGTCACTGTCCTTTAACGGGCTCTGCTCCTCGGGTTTCCTCTGGGGAGGATAAAGCAGGAGAGAAGACAGGTTTTCATTAAGCCTATCGCAACGTACGCCCTAGCGAAGACGAGCACAGCCCGGAGCGACCCGGCGGACACCGCCACACACACGCACGACAGCCTTCCTTCAAGCCTCCCTGGACCACAGCGCCGGACACTAACCACACAAGCCACAGCAAGTGCACTCGCCTCGCAAACCAACACCTCCAGCAGGAAACGACCCCACACTTGTTTAAAAGACAGATTCATGCTTACAAAAGCAGCACTGGATATATAAATATGCACTTAAAACCACAAGTCATGACCGAATTCATTAGGAAAGAGCATCAGATTTTATTTGAGGGAGTTTTAAACCGGAAGTCAAGCCAAGATTCCAGGTCATCGCTTTCAGGAGAAGGCAGATCTCCCATCATGCACTGCAGAAAAGTGCCAAGCCACACTGTGCAGACCGGGCAGGTTGAGACTCACCTTCTTCCTGACCAGGTGGGAGATGTCAGAGGCCGACTTGGAGGAAGACGCGGCTTCTGCTGGTTTCACTGGGATCTGAAACACAGTGGGACCATTTCAAACGTCATGAACCTCTGCCCTACCACTACACTGAATTAATAACTTAAACTGGTGGGGGGGGGGGGGGGGGGGAAAGAAAGGTAGAAAATGGGCATGAGTGCACATCATCCATCACAAACCAAAAGCAACTGGTACTTTTCAAGTAGACAAACCAAAGCACCACAAGGCATCCCAATGGAGAGGACTTACTTTAGAAGCAGACGCGCCGCCGTTTTCTCCAGTGAACGCAGAGGAGCTGGAGCTGGCGCCAGAACTGGCACTGGCCTGGAAGACACCAAACTGAGGGGTCAGTGACGAGTCTCTAGGGAAATGGCGCACAATGACTCAGTAAGTGGCCCGGCCTACCAGGGTCTGCTGGATGGCCTCCGAGGCCACGAGAGCAGTCTTCTGGCTCTCCTTGGCATCCTCGATCTTCTCCAGGATGTCGGGAAGCAGCGGTTTCAACTCCTCCATCTCCTTCTGCTTCTCAGCGGTGCTCTCCGCTCCCTCTGCCTTGTCGATGGACTCCTGGAGCATGGCTGCAGGGAGAAGACCGAAGTCAGGTGCAAGAATAACCCCAACCAGCTGGGTTGTGGCCCTCAAGTGCAGCAGCAGCAGCAGCACAAATCCAACAGTCTGGGCATGAAGATAACCAAGAGGAAACTCACCCAGGCGTCTCTCGATGACCTCCACAGAGCTGCTGAAGTGCTTGATGGCGCGGTCGTACTGGGTGGTGTAGCCGAAGGTGAGGCCCAGCTGGTAGTGCGTCTCGGCCAGCAGGCGGCTGTGGTTGGGCAGGTGCTTCAGCTGGAGGGCCAGGCACTCCTGGAAGTCCTCCAGGGCCTGCGCGTAGTTCCCTGCAGGAGTGAGCGGTCAGGGGTCACTCCAGGCGTTTCACCAGTCCCCTCTACCCTGGGGGGTAAACCTGTGCTTCCTCAACCATCGTCACCCCCAAACTGCTCAATACTAGAATGTTAGGTTCAGTACTTCCATCAGATGTCACACCGTCATAAGAATAGAGTCTAGTGATCTCCAAATCAGCAGAGTGAGTGCCAAACCATAGTCCCCAAAACATACCCGACTCAGCACCAACTTCTCCCAGCTTGAGGTGGGCCTGTGCTGCCAAGAGCTGGTCTTCCTTGGACTCCTTCCTTCAGGGAAGAACAGAAAATGCACACCATCAAAAACCCACATTACATGTAACACGGCATCTAATGGCCTCGTCACCAGGAGACCCTTCATTTACCAGATAAGATTAAGCTTGTGCAATGGTCCCCCCAGCTTCTAAAAGCACCCCAGTGAGGTGGAAGATCTGAATGGTTTTATCCCAGACCACACAGGAACAGTAGGCCTTGGTCCAGCCCGGTCCACAGCAGATGTACCTTTTGTAGATGACCTTGGCAACCTCCAGCATCTCCCAGGCCAACTGCAGATTTCCCACCTCCTCCTCTTCCTCACTCTCCTGCAGGGAGAAGGTTACAGTGACTGGGCAGGCCAGGGTGTGGGGCCCGGGCCCTGGAGGGTTCAGTCTTGAGCTTCCTTGTGTTCTTCATGTAGATTTCTCACCTCTTGCACCATTTACTACTACGATCCACGTTAAATCGTACAAAATTCACTCCCGGATAACCTTTTGAAGTCTAAAAGACCGTCTAGCATCTTCACTTAATTACATTCATAATCGTCTCATCTCTACATCTTGTGGGCCGATGCGTACCTTGTCCTCAGCTGTGCCCTCCCCTTCGTCGTCATCCTCCTCGTCCTCTTCTTCACCATCTGAAACGGCAAGATAACCAGCTGTGGGTCTTTTCCAGCCATTAGCCAGGTCTCTGGCCGGCACAGCACCGCTCCCGAATGGAGCCCGCGTCTCTATACACGTTACAGCAATGCATTTGTGGAGCAGCAGCTGAGAGAGACCTTGGACCGATACAGAAGGGGGATAAAGGGTTAAAAGTCAAGTCACGCGTACATGCACTCAGAGTGGACAGTCCAGCCTTCGCCAGCTGCCCAGCTCTACTCCCAGGTGCCACAGCCCCCTCCGTGCCCAGTGCCCTCCGCCCCCCAGTTTACCTTCGCCTTCCTCCATCTCCACATCTGCCCCCTCCTCCGTAGAGTCTTCCTTTTCTGCTTCAGCCCCCTTTTCCTCCTCCACCTTCGCTTCAGCCCCTTCCTCTCCACTCTTGGTCTCAGACTGCTTCTCCTTGGCTTTTTCTGCAGTTTTCACCTCTTCCTTCTTCGGGGAGGCAGATTCATCTTCCTTCTTCCCCTCCTTGACAGGGGTCTTGGCTTTACCCTTGGCCACCTCCTTGACAGGGGTCTTGGCCTTGGCTTTATCCTCACCCACCTCCTTCACGGGGGTCTTGGCCTTGGCTTTATCCTCACCCACCTCCTTGACAGGTGTTTTGGTCTCCCCCACTGTGGATTTCTCCCCTTCGGCATCCTTCTCTTCCTTCGGTTCACCCTTCCCCTCACGCTCCTCCCCCTCAGTGGTCTTTTCCTTCTCCGCCATGGCATCGTAGACTTGCTCACGCAGCTCATCCCGGGTTTTCTCTGCACAGCCACGAGACAGGGAGCACAAAACCAAGGGATTACAGCACCCGAGGTAAGACTCGACCGGGTCACGTTCATCTTCCGTCAAAAACATCTGGGTACCAATCAAAGCAGCACGAAGAAAAAAAAAACAAAAAACTGCTTGAACTCTAAAAATGAAACCAAATTAATTCGAAGGGAACACAAGCCACTATGAAAAAGATCTCTACTGGTTACGCAGTCTCCAGCTGAACATCCTGCAAGACCACCCAGAAAGCCCACTTCACTGATCCGGTCCTGCATGAAGGGCAGGTGGCGTGCAGCGAGGAGCCGAGGCAGATGACCGGACCCCTGCGGAACTGGGCCATGCTGGGCGGGACACACGAGCTCTGGCTCTTCCGCGGCAGCGCCAAATACTGACCGTCCAGGTTGTCCGCGCTCTCAATCTTGGAGTCGTCAGCCTTCTCTCCCTCCTCCGTGTCTTCATCGGGGACCCCGTCCAGGGCGTTCCCCAGCACCGTGTTCTCCATCCTGTAACACAACCGGGTCAGGAGAGACTTCAGCGACTTCCACAACACTGCAGAACTGCACCGGGAGGTTTTATCCCAGCCTTGCATTACAGTAATCAAGAGCTGCAAGACTGGAACAGGCAGACGCTTCCTAAACCAGTTTCAATAGCTTCCTCAACAGGAAGTTGTAGAGTTACACAATCACGACATTGCACAGTCACTCGAGCTGGACGGAGATGCTGCTCACCTGGCCAAGTCTAACAGGGACTTCCCACACAGGAAGAAAGCCTCAGCGCACTCATCCGCCGTGTCCCCATACTTCTTAGCTCTAAAAGAAAGTTAAAATAGACTAAAATATCTGAAGCCACAAGCACACAACCTACATCTTCACAGGACACCCCCCACCCCACTCACAGCATCCCACACGCCTCCTGGAACACGTTGACCGCAGACACCACGTCGCCCATCACCATGTGCCGGTTCCCTGTGCCGATCAGCTTCTTTGCCTCCTCCATGACATCACCACTGGGGCTGCAAGGGCAGAACGAGCGGTCAAACCCGAGCACAGCGCCGGTTCCACCAAACCCTGCGGTGCCAAGCAGGTTGCACACTGGCACAACTAGGGGGTCAGTGCCAGACCACTGGGATACAGTCAATACAGGTTAAACTTCACCACCCATTCCTATAAATATGTAATTTACACAAGGTACTGTAATTGGGCTTTACTTATGTCATGCAAGTAATCTAGTTATGGATGCTATAATACAAGTGTGGGAATGTGTGCAATTAGTCGGAGGCAGTCTTTCCCATGAGGTCCACGGCTTCATGGCGCTTACCTGTCCGCAGCGCCGGACGATGAGGCGGACGGCTGCTCCTCCGCACTACAGAGAGAGGAAACGCGTCAGATGCGCCCAAAGACTCAACTCCACTCGGGTACAAAAGTCCCAACTTAGCCTGTACAGTGTATATTGCATTCAAATACAGGTTTCAACCATAAAACGTGCATTATATTTATAATAAGCAAGTGATGCGAGACTGTAAACCTGCGCTAGTCTGGAGTTGTGCGCCTCCGTGCTTGCGAAGTAAACATTGCCACGACACTGCCAGGGCACCGTGGCACAGGCGACCCACACCCGACCAACACCCGACCCCCGCGGTGCGTGAAGCCCTCCCGCCCGGCCGCACACGCGTGTTTTGACCAGTCCTGCCCGCTGTCATCCGGGTCCTCCCTGCAGCGCTGCGCAGCCGCCCGCAGCCCCTGCGCCGCTCCAGACGCGCCCCGAGCCGCGCAGACACGAAGGCGTCCAGCGGGACAGACCCGAGTCCGCCGGAGAAGCGGCAGGACAGAGCGGAGAGCGCCGGGCGGGGGGCGGAGAGGAGGCCCGCCGTGCAGCGCTCCTGCCAGGCGAGGCCCGCCGAGGACGCCCGGCTGCTGCACAAGCGCCAAACTCCGCTCCATCACAAAGCAGCCCTGCGCGCCCGGCGGCACAGCGCCTCCCCGACCCAGAGCCTCACCTTTCTGCGGCCGAAGCGGTGGGGGTGTCCTCCGGCATGTTCACACGGATAAAAACGCGGCGTGAAAAGTGCTTTTTAGCGGGGAGCTACCGAAGGGAATGTGTGCACGGAGCCGCTGTGAGTGGAAAGATGGCAGTTGTGTCTCCCCGTCCCTCCGCTTCTCTGTTGGCGCCTTTAAATACAGAAACCAGCCCTCACTTCCGCTGACCTTTGACCTGCCCGCACAGACAGGAAGGGGAAGAAAACGCGGGAGATGCAGTTAAAGGGACAGTGTCACCCCATGTGTGATGGCAGCTCTCAGCCCGGCCTGTTTACCATAGAGAGGGTTTGTTTTGTCTATTAATATTATGCGCATGTGTTTAAATCGTGTGGAAATTCTGCTTTTTGTTCCTGTGTCAGTTAACACAAAGATGGTTACTGTTTAATGCCTTGTTAATATTTCAGAGAAATACAAGGCCAATGAGGAAAGACAGACGCAAAGTGTTGCACAGGACAGGCAACAAATATAAATACAAATATTATGTCTTATAGGGTAGAGTGGAGGGTTGTGTTTTTGGGACAAGGTACTTTTCCTAGATTGCTCCAGTAAAAATAATAGTTAAAAATAAAACTATAAAAATGGGTCAACTAAGATACATAATAATAATAATAATAATAATAAGAGTAGTAATATATGATTCAGTGATATTGTAACTAATTTAGTTGTTTAAATTCAGGTAGTTCAGTGTCTGTATTACTTAAATGTTTTTTTAGCACCTTTTAAGTATAAAGTATCTGTTCCTCGGGAGCAATGGGGTTACAGTTTATGTATAGTGTATATAGTTTGGTAATGGTAATGTATGTACCTAGTGTATCGGTCATTACAGTGTCATAGGGGACACCGGGGCCTCGTATGGGGACACAGGGCCATAGCTGACAGGGGCTGTCCTCGGGGACAAGACTTGCAGCTTTATCTTCAGCACGTGTCGTAAAGTCGCTACAAATGCTACCACTGATCTACTGGACACCGATTACTACCCAGTGTGTTTGTTTGTCAGTGTGTGTGTGTGTGTGTGTGTAGACACTGTCAGATAATCATCACAATACTGAGCGCTCAATGAAAGCGGAGGGCTGGAGGAGCGGAGAATGGGTTCTCAGGGAACAGGCGGAGGAACTCTATCACCTGTATCATCTCATGTCAACATTCAAATGTGGGATCATTCATTTTGTATCACTGCAGAGTAGATAGAGTACCACTAGTGTCCTACACGACACAGTACTGTGTCAATAGGCTACCACAGTGCAGCACCTGACACGCTACTGTGTCAGAGTATCACAGTGCACCACACGATGAGGTCTAGTGCATTGTACAGTCTGAACATCACTGCCCTTGTTCTCAATTCTACACTTTTGACAATATACCCTAGCATCGTGTTTGTCTTTTTTATTGCTGCCCCACATTGTTTGGATGGAGAAAGACCTAGGAGTCTCCGTGGACTCCTCACTTTCTCATGTGTTTTAAAGCACAACCACATATAACACACATTTACATACACATCTACATTAGTGTTTACACATGCAGAATCAGTGCTATACATGAATGCAGTGGTCAACACACTCGGGGGACATGGAGGCAGCAGGACACGGGAGCGTTAGAAAAGAGTGATCTTTATTCTTTATTCTCGGACAGGGGGTAAGGCAGGAGTGCGGGGGGGCGTCAGCGGCGCAGGAGTCCCAAGGCACGGTGAGGGCGGCTGCCTGTGGGTCAATAGGGGTCATTGAAGGGGTAGTGCGGATGTCCGGCGTCCCTCGGGACAGACTTCCCGTCCACCTGCAGACGAACGCACAACAGCCACGTGAGACTCGCAAGACCGAGCACACTCTCATCGTTTCATACGTTCTCTCTCTCTCCCTCTCCCTTAGATCAGCATGTTCATCTGCTCATCTTTTCAAGCTGTCTGATAGAAATAAACTCTAATAATTTGTACTTTTAAAATATACTTTGAAAGCATTTTAAATCTGCAGTGGATTTTAAGGGCCACAAGAGGGCAGCCTTGGTATTTGTTTCTTCGGTTTTGTGGCACAGCTGTGGTGTCTATGCGAGAGTCCACAACAACAAGACAAAACGCAACAAAACTGAGCAAATGCCGGGGAATCCACATAAAACTGAACCACCGTTCACCTGCTCACAGAAGAAGACAAGTCCAGGGTTGTACTCGACACGATTATGAAATTTGGCAGTTTCGCAGGCAGGGCCACTGAGGAAGCCACTCACCGTGATGGTGGGCACGATGTAGCGCCAGCCCTTGTTCAGCTCCGTCACGGCTTTCATCTCCTCTGCCTCCAGAGTGAAGTCGAACACCTGAGGACACAGACCGACACGTACACACGCGCACACACAGGCTTTATTAACATCACAATTAAAACAGAGATGCATCTTCAAAGCGTTTAAGGTCTTCTTATACACCGATCAGCCATAACATTCAACACCTTGAACTCGTGATTCATCAGACCAGGCCACCTTCTTCCATTGCTCCGTGGTCCAGTTCTGATGCTCACGTGCCCATTGTAGGCGCTTTCGGCAGTGGACAGGGGTCAGCATGGGCACCCTGACTGGTCTGCGGCTACGTAGCCCCATACGCAACAAACTGCGATGCACCGTGTGTTCTGACACCTTTCTATCAGAACCAGCATTCACTTTTTCAGCAATTTGACCTGCAGTATCTCGTCTGTTGGATCGGACCACACGGGCCAGCCTTCGCTCCCCACGTGAATCAATGAGCCTTGGCCGCCCATGACCCTGTCGCCGGGTCACCGCTTTTCCTTCCTTGGACCACTTTTGATAGGTACTCTCTGCTCTGCTCTGACCCAGGCGTCTAGCCATCACAATGTGGCCCTTGTCAAAGTCGCTCAGATCCTTACGCTGCCCATTTTTCCTGCTTCTAACACATCAACTTTGAGGACAAAATGTTCACTTGCTGCCTAGTATATCCCACCCACTGACAGGTGCCATGATAACGAGATTATCAGTGTTATTCACTTCACCTGTCAGTGGTCATAATGTTATGGCTGATTGGTGTATCTTGCGATACAGAGTGATGTTTCTCTGATGGCCATGGCGGGCCCGAGAGACGAAATAAACACTTCAAAGCCCCATTCCAAGTACAACTGACGCAGAAATTAATTAATGTCAATCGATCAGGCACACTGCAGAGTCAAAAATGATGTTAAACACAAGTGGCGGCACGAGGGAGGGAGGGAGAACGGCGGTGTTTCAGCAGAGGACAGTCTGTGTGTCCGTCTCGGTCTGCTGCGTCTCACCTGGATGTTCTCCTTGATCCTGGACTCGGTGACGCTCTTGGGGATCGTCACCACGCCGCGCTGGGTCTGCCACCTGTCGACGGAGAGCGCACACCTATCAATCGCCTGTCAGTCACCCGGCCGGCAGGAAAAGGTCGCCGAAACAACAATGCAGTACCCTAATGCTTGCGGTTCTATAAAGGGGGCCTTTCGTGAATCTCATCAGCGCTGCACAATGGCAGAGACGGAGCGAAAACCCTCGAACCCGCCTACAGACGGCTTCACACGCAGTGATCTAGGACAAAGGACTGATTGATGTCCTCGTTCTCATTCAGGTTAACGAAACATCTGGTGCAAACGCGGCTCCGGCACGATTCGGGGGAGGAGGAGGAGGAGGAGGAGGAGGACGGTTACACTGTCAAGCTTGTGGGTGTGCGTGTGCGCTCGCGTCTGTCTGTGTTTGTATCCGTGTGCATGTGTGTCTGCATGTGTGTGCATGTCTGCGCGTGCGTGTGTGCATGCGTGCGTGTGTGTGTCTACGTGTGTTTGTCTGTGCATGCGTGCGTTCTCAGTTACCTGAGAATGATCTGAGCAGGGGATCTGCCGTATTTCTGCGCCAGCCTGGCGATGGCAGGTTCCTCCAGCACCACTGGCTCGTCGGGGTGTTTCCAGGACCGGTCCGGGGAGCCCAGGGGGCTGTAGGCCGTCATCACCAGGCCGCGGTCCCGGCAGTGCGCCAACAGCTCTGACTGCACCAGGTAAGGGTGGCACTCCACCTGTGCACATGGGGAACAGCGTCACTCGGTCCGGGGGAACTGGCAGCAGCGCTGAATATACTGCATGTACATACTACCTCTTCCTCCTCCTCCTCCTCCTCTTCCTCCTCTCACCTGCAGCACGGCGGGCTTGATGCTGGCCCCGGCGATGACGTCGTCGATCTGGCGGCTGTTGAAGTTGGACAGTCCGATGGCTCTCACCAGCCCCTTGCCCACCAGCCGCTCCATGGCCGCCCACGTCTGCTTGTAGTCGATGTCGTCGTACAGCAGGGAGCCATCCTCCTTCCTCGGGAACGTCACGTCCCCGCGCCTGTGGGGGACAGCGTGGGTCAGCACGGCGATGCATCTCAGCTGCCGATCATTAAATCACTCGCCATTGGGTGCCTTCTAAACCCGAATACACACACAAACAAAACACCCCCCGCTGATCGGAAACTACCGCAGGCTTTGTACGAACATGTCTTGTCAGGAAAATCAGGCCCTGGGGAGGGAACGCTTCCCCCTTGACCCATTCATGTCACGGACCTCTGACAGGGCTGCGTCTCTGAGCCGCGGACTCCCACCGAGCGCCTCCCTGAGAAACGGACTCGTCTGGGACTCGTTAGCCGACGGCGGCAATCCTAACGAGAGCCCTGCTGCCACTGCCTGCTGCGAGGGCTCTGTCCTCGACTGCCTCACCACCCAACCCCGGCTGTCAGGGGCAGCTGGACACGCGAAAGCTCACGTGACGCAACAAGCCGCCGTGTGAATTACCGGTCTGCGTGCTTCCGAGTGACACAAACACCCAAGAGAAAACTGCGGCGATTCCAAAAATAGAGTCTGTTTGTTTTCTCATCGAGGCCCCGTCTGGTTTTGTGGTCTGTCTGCTTCCTCCCTGTTCGAGCATCAAGCGTTTCACTACCCACGCAGCCCAATCTCTGCTCCATACGGTTGTGTTCAAGTATCAATCAACCAAATAAAACTGATACAGCGCCTTATATACAAAATAATATATCTCAAAGTGCTTCACCAGGAGAGAACAACTAAATAAACCACTACTCAAAATAGTCTCCTGACGTCCCGAGAGAGAACGAGTTCCAGGGTGGATTACTGGACCCCCGCCCCTCCGTGGCATGCTTACTGGAAGGCGTAAGGCCAGTGGATGAGGTACAGGTCCAGGTACTCCAGCTGCAGGTCTTTGAGGGTCTTCAGCAGGGTGGGCTCCACATCCTCGGGGTGGTGTTTGGTGTTCCACAGCTTGGACGTCACGAACACGTCCTCGCGCCGCAGACCCTGCGCAAACAAACACACAGTCGCGTTTCACCGCGGGCCCAGAGAACTCGTAGTAAAGTAAAGATGGTGGCGGGGGAAACGCCTCAGGTGTGCTCTGGCCACGGGCCGAGACGGGGGCTCACCTTGTCCGGCCCGAGCATCTCCTGGAAGGCCTCTCCGATCTCGGTCTCGTTGCCGTAGATGGCGGCGCAGTCTATGTGCCGGTAGCCCGACTGCAGGGCCCATTTCACGGCCTGCTTCACCTGCAACACACAGCCCCAGGGTGAGATGTAGAGAGAGAGAGAGAGAGGTAGGGAGAGAACCTCCACAGCACAGTTCTCCAGCATGTGCACCGTTATCTTCTGAGCAAAAGCACAAACCAGAACATTTTTCCCTTTTTCCCCCCTCTATTTTTCTCCTCCTCCCTCCAGTAAGGAAAGCTAGACTCTTGCTGTTCTCTAAAAACCTGCATCAGACGCCTAGTTTATCTGGCGATTACAGAAACATTGTTATCACGCTCTTCCTCCTCCAGTTGAAGTCCAGTCCTATGCTTGAGGCACATTCCTGAAATCCCCGATTGTAATTAAAGAGCTGGGGCTGAGATGCCCTCACTCATGTGTCCCAAAGAAGATACATTATGCCCTTGACACAAAAGAGGAGGAAAAGTCTAATAATTTCATAATAAAATCCGTACTAGGCACACGTTTCTAATTCCGTCTGGAATGACGAGGCATTATGGCTGGTTAGTCATATCAAGCACCACAAAATGCTACGGGGTGTGTACATTCTTCCAAAACACATTTCCTTATTTCCTCATAGAGTAAACCTTGCTTTATGACTCGGCGTTAATTCTTTAAGGAACTCAGGAGTTTAATTCTGCAAACAAAAGTCACGATGAACAATACATCTCTGTGCTGACGTTTAGAGATCACATTTTATTTTGATTATATTTTGTCAGAAGCCTAGACAGATATTTGGTGGGGAGAAAAACAGTTTTAATTTATATTTAAAAAGAAACCTGTCCTTGTTGATGCGAGAAAGGAGGAGGACAAAAAAGCAGGAAAGATCTCTTTGATCTGTAGCCCACATCTGTGTTTTTTAATAAGCGTTTAATGTCCACTTATCCAACCCTTCATCTGGTTTCTATGGTGCTGCAACTGAAGGGCCGGCAGCCTCAGACACATGAATCCGGGGGGGAACGGGCACGATAAACACGCCACACAGGAAATTAAAGAGAGAAAACAAAACACAGAATGCCAGGCGGACTGAATATCACATCTGAAGCATTCGCCGTTGTATGTTTTATAAAAGTTTTGGAGAATGTTTTGCAAAAGCAGTTCAGGGAGCGAGCAGCTCAGGCACACAGAGTCCTCTCCGCGATTCCTCACGCCTGGAATTGCAACTTAAACGATTTTGCTCGCCACAGACGCGCACAGAGCTCAGGACCTGCCTGAATCGCACCCGTCCCGGTTCAACGTGTTCATTGTCTTTAATTCCCGAGGAGACAAACACAGATCTTGTTCTCACCGTCCCCTGCTCACTCTTCCACGTCCCCAGGCCGATGAGGGGCATCTTCCGGCCCGTACTCAGAACGGCAAAGTCATTCATGCTTGCCCGGTGCACCTGGGGGGACGAAAACAGAAAAACAGGCTCCAGTTAACAGCACCTGCTGCTCACACCCAGCTCTCCCATTAAGTCTGCTTCTCACTGACACACCCTCCAACCAGGTTGACAAACAGCCAAAACAAAACCGCAGGACACATACAAAGGCTTCAGTAAAAACTAAACCAAATGAAAAGAGGGAAATGCATGTGGCAAACTGTCCTAGAGCTCTAGTTTGACATGAACCCATTGCTTGGAAAACTAATAAATAATCCGCTGTTAAACCATTAATCTGGTCACCGCTAATGGGGAGAGCTAGCGCCACAGCCTGCTGGGGTTGAGGACGATTGGTGCTGGATTTGGATGCTTGAGGAAGTGAAATCTGCTGAATGTCAGCTGACTTCCAACACTCATCTCAGACGGATGTCAGCAATCCTGAGGTTTTCCACAAGCCCAGGCCTGGCTGTTCTCAACACGCTGGAACAAATACATTCCACCTATTATGTGTGAGTTACTAAACAAATAAAACTGGGTGGGTACGAACCAGCAGAGTCTACTGTACTGTTCACATACTGTACAACCTAAAGGATATACATTAATTAATGTTTTGTAATCCAGCCAAACATTGCTGAATAACATATTTTTCTCTGAATTGCAGTTGTGGTTTCAATCTAAAATAGCTCACCAAGTCCATTAACTATAAGCATCTAACATAAACATACAGGAGATCATTACTAGCCCTGTCAAGGTATTATTGCAAATCAAATGCAAAAAGCGGATAAATTGAATCGACTTTATATCAGTGAGACCACAAGGCATGTATACAGATATGTGGTTTCTCTACAAAGATAAGGCCGATTCATAGCTCAATAAGGGACGCATATGCAAATATAGTCATATCTAGCTCTTTGTCTCTCTCTCTCTCTCTCTCGGTTGTTCTCAGTCACAGTGACATGAGTTACACATCCTTTCGCAGCACTTTCTGTGTGTATTTTCTGCCTAGTCTATGTGTTAAACCTCCTTTCGTAGCACTGTGTGTGTGCATTTTCTACCTAGTCTGTGATACTACTCCTTCCGCAACACTTAGGCTGTGCATTTCCGACGCAGTCTTTGTGTTGCACCTCTTCCACAGCACCGTGCATTGCATCCCTGCTGTCTCCCCAAGGAGCCCTGCGGTGCAACATCTGCACGACTGCATCTGCATCTGCACCGCAGCGCTGCCCGGGTCCCAGCAACAACAACACCAAAGCCATCTCATTGCTTTAAAAAATAGACATGCTTTTCACTCACCAACTCGTAATAACCCGTGTGCAAACGGCTGTCTGTCGTCTGGGAGGGCTTTGGGAAAGATTGAATTTGGAGCAGCAGCCCGACTTAACTTCGCTCAGATTTCCGTTTCCGGGGTTTGCACTGTGCATCCTGTTCATGCAGTTGTTAAGCCCGGGATTTGTTTCTTCTTGTTTCTGCTGACGCCCGCAGTTTGCACGGTTTTGAAGAAGAAGGATCAACTCCAAGTGATAGCATGTCAATTCGTATGTTATTGTATCCGTTTTTAAATGTAACAAAAAATGATATATTATTGGTAAACATCTTACAAACAAACCAACAAAAACAGGCGTGGGTAGATACAGAAACGTGCACTATGTGAACTGAGAATTATGCATAATTGTGTGATCATAATACATCCATAAATCAATGCATATTTCAATAAATAAGGAGTACGACCTCCTGGCTGAAATTGTCATCTGTACACACCCACCTCCCTGCTCAACAAACTGAATATATGTAATGGATCAGTATTATTACATTAAATACACTGATTGAACTAAAGGAAGCACGAACAGCATTCGTGCAAGGGAAGTGTGCGCATATTCATGAATATTCAACTGTATTTTGCCAACACACGCAGGCGCAGGAATAACCATTGATTAACGCATTGATGAACTGATGCAAGACTTGCTTTCTGACATTATGGAAAAGGGCACGTCTTGCATGTATTCACTCTCACTCTTTCTCGGTGTATTTGCGATGCACGACATACACAAAAGTGCAGAGTCATGCTGGCAAAGCAGACCGAGCTGCACCGGGAGCCAGCGGGGTCGGCAGGGGGCGGGCACTCCCTGTTCTCGCGATAGGTGGCCCGGCGCAGGCTGGCATGTGCTGTTCTCGCGAGAAGTGGCCAGGTATAAAGCATTGCACTCCGGGGCGCCCTCGGTCTGACCGCCGTCACTTCTCTGCGGAGCCCGAGCTGCTGTTGTGTTGATACAGGTGAGTGCACCGCTTTACTGGCGTAATTAATTCAGCGCCGCACCTGTCATGCATCAGGTGTTGAACAGATTATACATTGCATTCGTGTTATGGGTGGGATACGTGGGGCTGTCATGTTTTAATATCCTGCTTGGCTATTTAAGGCACAGGTCCTGGTGTGGAGCTCCTTGCTGCGAGATCGCTGATGGAGGCTGCACGTCTGAAATGCGATTTTTCTGTCGGGCTGAATGGGGGAAATGTGCATATTAAACGCACAGGCGAACCGTTTCGTGCTGCGGGGGATGTGTGGATGTGGAAATGCATCCTCCACACTGCAGCCAAGCGTGGATCCGCAGAGCTCCCATTGCCAAACCACGGTCTTAACAGGCAGTTCATTGCATAATATTCGTGGTTGGTTTTTGGAAAGCTGAACTTCAGAGCAATGCAGTGGCACCCAGTCGAGCCTGGAGTTTCACTTCATGCATGATGTCCGTGTCCTCCGCCTCCGGTCCCGCAGCAGCAGCAGGTGTTTCTCGGCTGGGCCGCTGCAGGTCTCTAATGTAGGCCCTGGTGCCCTGGCTTTGCACGGCCTGCTCGGAAACCTGCTGTCTGGGGCACTGAAGAGCAGCTGCCACTGCTTTCAATGGTGCTTTGTAAGGGAAAGTGACTGCGGCGTCATGCATGACATCCATTCACGCTCGGCTGTAAATAAAATGCTAGTAAGGTGTCTGCGTGCTTTCTTGTCTGCTCTGCATCTAATTTCACTGCTCAGCTAATTTCTCCCAGGTTCAATGTCCCATAGGTCAACGTCCAGTCTCATGGCCGGCGGTAGTTTGCTTTTGAGTTTGAACTTTGCATTGCAAGATCGCTTCTATAGAGACTATATTTAATGCATATAGTCTTTATGCTTTTTAAATGTCAAGATCAGTTTCCCTAAGGTGTAATATAATCCCTAAGCGCACGGTTCACGTTGTGCATGGCCTGGGCTGAGCTCCAGCTATGCACCGACTCCCTGCACGGGTTGTGTGCATTGTGTACAGCTGACACAATGACCAGTATTGTGCAAAGCAGTTTCACCAACCTAAAGGATACACAAAGCATCCCCCCACCTGTTGGCCGTTTCTTTGTGGACTGATACTGAGCCTGATGGTGATTCACACTAAATCCAATGAGCCTTTTGTTTCCTTGTGGTAACCATGCTTTTTCCTAATTAAATGCCACACCCTGAGGTAAGGCAGTATGTTTGTCAGGACAGTGTGGATAGGATCCTATACGAGCAGCCTACTTATTCCCCTCATTATAAAACCATCCCTTCTGTTCCCTCCAGACAGGCTGAAGTGAAGATGTCTGCCGGTAAAGCTCGCATCGGGAAGCCCGCCCCGGACTTCAAGGCCATGGCGGTGATGCCTGATGGCCAGTTCAAGGAGGTCAAGCTCTCCGACTACAGAGGTAACTGCCATGTGCTTTTTTTTATATGGACCAAAGTGCAGCGTCGGCTAAAGCTGCTTTGGTCAGGTGTGCCCCGTCCTCGTTGATTTGAGGATTAGAGATGTAAATCAAGATTTGAATATAAAGAAATGTCCACTTTAGTTCCGTAGACTATTATAATACACCGTTGCAGCTTAGGCTTGTGCAAGGAATCGGACAGGAAGTGAAGTTCCTTGTTTACAGTTCCCCTCGCTTCCTGCCAGACACCCCCTCTCTCGTGCTTTTAGGAATACAGCAAATGATGCACTTCCTGCAGTTATGTGCACAGATGTCTTCTCAATGCAGAACTCGGGTTCAGTGTGACGGTGCTGCAGTTCACTGAAGCGCCTCGTTTTCCTGCATATTGTCAGAATTGAGTCCCTATTTAGTATTTGAAACGGCAAAGGGTGAAAGTAAATGCACTTCACCGCAGTTCAGGGATGCATTCTTGAAACCGGCCTCTCTGCTCACAAGCGGGTGACGTCTGTGGTGAGTGGAGCGGTTCTAATGCCTGTCTCTCTGCAGGGAAGTACGTGGTGTTTTTCTTCTACCCCCTGGACTTCACCTTCGTCTGTCCCACGGAGATCATTGCCTTCAGCGACGGTGCGGAGGAGTTCAAGAAGATCAACTGCGAGGTGATCGGTGCCTCTGTGGACTCCCACTTCTGTCACCTGGCCTGGTGAGCGGCCGAGCTCGTCCACGTGCCTGCAGAACATACCGTCTCTGTACTGTACTGTCCTGTGGTGCTAGAAGATGACCTTGTATATGTTTTTGGTTCATTTCTCCCATCTCCCTCCTTTTAAAGGATCAACACACCCCGGAAGCAGGGAGGTCTGGGTCACATGAAGATCCCCCTGGTGTCTGACACGCTGCGCTCAATCTCCACGGACTATGGCGTGCTGAAGGAGGACGAGGGCATCGCCTTCAGGTGAGGCCCGTGGTCACAACATGCCACCTTGCAGTCCAGAGCTACAGTCCACCGGTTTCAGTGTCCGGTTTAAAGAGCAATAAGAGGCAGGCTGATGGACCAATGGTCTTCACTAGAGCAGGTTAGAGACTCCCGGAAATTGCGGGCAGAAGACTCTATCGATGTTTGTCTGGAATCTGTGTTTTTAGGCTCCTTTCCCTCTGCCGATGTTGAGGGTTTCTGAGGTTGGCGTTCAGTTCGCATTTATAGGTTGCGGTCTTGGGTCCTCGATGCCAGTTTTCGGGGTCTCGTCCTTGGCCTCGCTCTGAGGACTTTGTTTAAAATCACTTGCGTAACTTCTTGTAATGAAAACGGATGGCAAATTTTACTTTTAAATGAATCGGTTTTCTAAAAATGTTAGTGTGGAGTTGAGTTAAATTTTAGATGTGTTGCAACAAAACTGATAAATGATGTGCAAACTCTAGCTGGTCAGCGCATGGGAGGAAGGAAGAAAAAAAAAAAACTAAAGCAAAACAACAAAGAAACTGTGATTTACTGGAGGTTTTTTTCGTGCTAAAAAAAATGTACGTCTAACCAAATTGATAAACTGCATGACTGTGGCATTTTACCTTTTAAAATTCTTCTCATTGGCCTTGCCCTTGGTTTGACCTTGTGGCTCCCGACCTCGACCTTGGCCTTTTGAGTCCCGGCCTTGAATCCAAGACTGCCCGGTTGTAGGGAATCTAATTGGGTCAATGGCTGAAAGGTGCTGTTCTCCCCCCCCGCTCTAAATACACTGTGTTGTGGTCGGATGTGGCTGTAAGTCATGGCCACAGTTTACAGCTTAGACTTTGTACTTTGCATTTATGGGCTTGTAGGCTTTGATCTGTGTTCTGAAATCAAATCTGGTGTCGCAAAGGCGGAGTAAAGTGTGATTTCACAGCGATTTGTAAATGTGTTGCATAATTGCGAAATATACTGCAAATGTGTTGGTGTCATTCACATTGTAAATAAAGTGGTGTAAAGTCCATGAACAGATTTTAAAACCTCTATAAAGTTAGATAGAAGCCTGATTTTCCCCCCCCACCACCCCATGGAGCCTTGTCGCAGTGTTCCCTCCAACCCAGGGATGAATATGGGTGGGCAGCTGTGGTGTGAATCTCGTGTGTAGATCCCCGTGAGTGACATTGATCTCTTTTCCTGACCGTATCTTTAATGGACTGCTTTCAGAGGTCTGTTCATCATTGATGACAAGGGCATCCTGCGCCAGATCACCATCAACGACCTGCCCGTGGGGCGCTCTGTGGATGAGACGCTGCGTCTGGTGCAGGCCTTTCAGTTCACCGACAAGCACGGAGAAGGTGAGACCGGCCGATCGACCAGACTGACGCAAATGGGTTTCGTTTTTTCCTGCTCTAATGCAAAATGTTCCCTTTTTTTCTTAACTCCCAGATAAACCTCTTTCACTGGGGTGAGGGATGGAAAACATTGAGTTCTTCCACTCCTTGTGTCAAGAATTTCTAGCTTTTAAACTAGTCAAACTGATTTTCAGAGATTTAAAACACAATTGCCTGTGTCAGTTTTGCATTTAACTTAATGTGCATGAGTTCATTACGCTCGAGGGCAGTCGGGGTGAGTTCGTCCTGCGGGTAATTGATTTGCAGGACACTAGCATGATATTTTGGGACATGCCGTGGGAGGTCACCGAGCGGAGATTGACCTGTCCATTGTTCTGCAGTGTGCCCCGCCGGCTGGAAGCCCGGAAGTGACACCATCAAGCCCGACATCCAGAAGAGCAAAGACTTCTTCGCCAAGCAGAAGTAAACGGACCCTTCTGTGCACCGTGCTCTAGGCCTCTTGAGACCGCGGACCTGTGGGGGAACAACCTAGTGTAGGGGCGGGGGATGTAATTAAGTCATAGTGACCTTGTTCTGTATTTTGTTACTGTTATTAAAATAATATAAAGCGTAGAGACCAAAGTGTGACTGGGGGGGAAACCTGGTCACCATTACAGCACTTGGAACTCGGAAGTGATCACTGTTTGCCTTAGAGATGTTTGTTAATGCCTTTTATGGGGGTCTTTCTGTGAACCTGTCATTTAACTGTCAAGAACTGATTTTCCAGTACGTTCTGCAGGTTTTTGTGACTTAACACCTAGTGTTGCTAGTACTGTGGCTCCAAGTTTTGTGGAGATGGTTGGGTGGGACGTGCCCAGCTGTATTCATTTTGTATATTAAAGTGGTCCGTCATCCAGAAACTAGGACCACAAGGTAACTAGCACCATCTGATATTGCACTATGACAAACTATTTTTGTGTGATCTTTGACTGAGGATAATAAAAGTAGGTGGTGAGAAAATGGTTTTGTATTGTATGAATTCCCTTTGTATCCCCCTGTCTTGTGTATGGCTTGCTGTTAAGTTTCTATTCCCATAAGTACAGAACCCATTTGTAAAGGTCTGAAGTGGGTAATGATGCACTGAACACTAATTCTGCTTTCCAGTGGTTTGCTTGTCCTGTTCATATGCTTTTTCATATTGAGCAAATAGTACACCATTTACACAACCTAAATATCATTAAACTGCTCTAGTGCCATCTGGGTCTTTTGGTGACCAAGTCTTGCATTAGGACTATTAATAAACTTATTTAATACGAGTGTGTCAAAAGTCACTAGAAACTGCATGATTTTTACTTTTACCTTCTGTCCTTAAACCTCATCCTTAATTGTTCCATTCTTTAAAATATGAAGTTACATTTGAACTTAGTCCGATACTGTGGACTTCCACAGGCCTGTATTGTCCGCGCTAATGAATATTGAGTGCAAAGTGGTCCATTTATTCTGTACTTCCAGTCCAGCTCTAGAGTGCGTCTTTCCCTACACGCACACACGCCCGTTTTTCGGCACTAAATGACTTCACTATAGCATTAGTCTTCATGTTAAAAGTGTCTGATGCGCTGCGGAGGTTTTTGCAAGAAAATGTGCATTGAAGCGGCGCGCGCGGGGGCTGGCGGCGCATGCGCGGTGGGTCGGTCAGGCGTTACCTCAGGGCGGCCGGACGAGCAGCTGAGCGACTTTAAACAGGCGGCCTGTGTGTGTGTGTGTGTGAGAGAGAGAGAGAGAGAGAGAGAGAGAGAGAGAGCATCCACAGACCCGTCCTGCTCATCCCGTTTTCTCCGCACGGTGTCGGACCTGAAGAGTCCCGGACAGACGCGCCACGACGATGACGAGCCAGAGGCTGCGGAGGCAGGACACCTCCGAGGTACCGCCATCCTAGGCCCTTCACACACCAATCAATCAGTCAACGAATAAATAAGTGCATGCTGAAATAAATACGCACATGGGCATTTCTATGTATTTCACCATGTATTGATACGGTGTCGCCCCCTGCTGGCGAGATTGATTCATCTTGAATTATGACGTTAAATAGAGGGAAATGGGCAACTATTTCCATAATATCCGCAAGCCACTTGGACCTGGGCTTCATGATCCTGGCCCTGGAGCAGCCCCTGCCCCCTGCTGGTTTTCCTTCCAGCCGAGCTCTCCGTTACTTAATTGAACCCTTAATTGCAGTAACAATAATACGTTATTTATACAATGTCATACTTAACTTTAAACCCTACTGTTTAAACGAATGAAAAGGCTCTGATTTCAAAAATCATTACTTCAATTAAGGTTTCAATTAAGTAATTAAGAGCTTGGCTGGAACAATGGTAGGTATGGTAGGGGCTCCTCCAGGGCCAGGACTTGGCCACTGTTTACAATCTCTAATTATTTTTTTACATTCTTTATATTCAATAACATAATCTGGTATGGCTGAACAAGTGTCCCAGTTCTTAAGAATGAGAGCGTGATATCGGCCTCTCTGTCCCAGTGGACCACCCTGTTCCCCAGTGACATCAGGACTCGGTCCCAGTCGGTGGTGTTCGTCAAGAGGATGATGGTGGTGGCCGTGTCCTCCATCACGTACCTGCGGGGGATTTTCCCGGAAGGGGCCTACCAGTCCCGTTACCTGGAAGGTACGGCACACTGTGCGACATACGTGGGGTAACTCGGTGAAAGCCAATTCAAGGCCAGAGTAAAATGTGACGTGGATCGACTGTATTCAGAAGTTAAACCCCTCTTCTTAAACATCTCCTCTAGATTTGTGCATTAAAGTGTTGCGAGAGAACAGCGCTGTCCCCGGCGCCTGTAAGGTCGTTAAATGGTAAGAGTTAAATATCCGCCCAGCTCTTCCTTTCTCATTCATCTACTACTTCTTAGTGTTGTCAACCAAGATATGATATCCCGCGTTGTTTTCACAGGATGATGGGATGCTTTGATGCTCTAGAGAAAGGATATGTAAGTACTTTTAACAAAAAGGATCAGTTGTCTCCTGTCAGATTTTATAGGGGTTTGACTATCGTTTGTTTTTATTTTTCCACAGCTACACATCCTGTTTATTGGTGTAAGTATTTCAAAACTGCTACCACAAAGCCAATATTGTGAGCGTAGGTGTGTAGGGTTCATCGTGTAATAGCTTTTTTCACAAAGCGAGGTGAGGAGAAAATAAAGTTCTAATATCAAGTATTCTAGCGTGTAAAGGATTGCATTGTGCTGCATTGTTTTCTTTCCTTCGTTGTATTGCTTTGTACAATTAATTTTAATGTCAGTTACCTCAGACAAAGGTGTCCAACAAATACATGAATGAATACACGGAATGGAGTCCTATTCTCAAAATTTAATATATACTGTACGCAGATATTGAGCATTAATCTTTCATTTAGAAAACTGGAAATATAATAAATAGCTCTTTGGATTCTTGTTCTGCACATCATGAACAAATAAGGAGACCTTGGGGTGGGTTTAATGGGATGTTATATGGAAACGAAATTCTCTTTTTATGTTTTGAATGTCTTGCCAGCAGATGGCAGTGAACTCTCTTGGCAGAGATGGTTCATTTCTGACGCAATGTGTGAGCGAAGAGGTTTGAGGAAGTTTACAAATGTAGCGTTTTAAGAAGGTGAACGGTTGTAAAACACTGAGCAAAACATATGTTGATGACCTTTGTGTTTTTATGTTATTTAGTGATATTCATTAACTGGCAGCATTAACAGTACAGTCTTTTGATTAACCTCCAGGTGCACAGAAATGCAGAGGACCCAAGTGTAAGCACCCTTAATGGATTTATATTTTGGACCTCAGTTTCTACTAAAAGCCATTGTGTTTCCTCTGTTCTTCACTATTCGCCTTCATTTGATGTTTTAATTTTCAGAGCATTGTTGAGTCTTACCAGTTCAAGGTCAGGTATACCTCAGACGGCCCACAGATGGATATACAGAGGTAATATGTCACTATATAAGTGTATTTACTTATAAATGAGCCTGAACAATGGTCTGAGGTCTTTGCGTTGTTGTGTTTTAAGCAGCAACAAGCTGGCGATGCGAGTCGGCCTGGAGGACACGAAGAAGGCCTCGGTGATGCTCGTCCGCAAGCTGTTCCTGCTCATGCAGAACCTGGACGTCCTGCCCAGCGGCGTCTCGCTCACCATGAAACTGTACTACTACGATAACGGTACGATAAGAGCCCCGTCTTTGCCCCCAGATTAGATTAGAAGATAGACAACCCCAGGACTGAAAAATCCTGCTGTTCTCGGTGCTGCTGAAACACACAACCCTGCTTCCTGTTGTCTGGCCACCTTGGGACGTAAATATCGAAGTTCCAGTTTTGTGGAGAGGAAGAAGAAAATAAATGCACACGAGGGGGCAGCACAGAGCAGAGCTGACACCAGTAAGTCACAAACTGAAGAGACGCCTGCAGCAGCACAGCCTGAGTGAACTATCGTGGGTTCCCAAACACACAGCGGCAGAAAGACAAAACTGGAATTTAGAGTGACAAGAACATAAGAACATAAGACAGTGTCCAATCCAGAGGAGCCCATTCGCCCCATCGTGCTCGTTTGGTGTCCATTAATAACTAAGTGATCAAGGATCCTATCCAGTCTGTTTTTGAATGATCCCAAATTGTCTCTTCAGCCACATCGCTGGGGAGTTTGTTCAGATTGTGACGCCTCTCTGTGTGAAGAAGTGTCTCCTGTTTTCTGTCTTGAATGCCTTGAAGCCCAATTTCCATTTGTGTCCCCGGGTGCGAGTGTCCCTGCTGATCTGGAAAAGCTCCTCTGGTCTGATGTGGTCGATGCCTTTCATGATTTTGAAGACTTGGATCAAGTCCCCACGTAGTCTCCTCTGTTCCAGGGTGAAAAGGTTCAGGTCCTCAGTCTCTCAGTAGGACATTCCCTTCAGACCTGGAATAAGTCTGGTTGCTCTCCTCTGAACTGCCTCTAGAGCAGCGATTTCTTTCTTGAAGTGTGGAGCCCAGAACTGTGCACAGTATCCAGATGAGCTCTAACTAGTGCATTGTAAAGTCTGAACATCACTGCCCTTGTTCTCAATTCTACACTTTTGACAATATACCCTAACATTGTGTTTGCCTTTTTTATTGCTTCCCCACATTGTTTGGATGGGAAGAGTGATGAGTCCACATAAATGCCTGGTCGGTTTCTGTACGGCTCTGTGTCTCCCTCTCCCAGTGACCCCCCCAGACTACCAGCCCCCCGGGTTCAAGGAGGGCGAGAGCGACAGCCTGTGGTTTGAGGGGACGGCCGTCCACTTCAAGGTGGGCGACCTGCAGACCCCGTTCCACACCATGAAGGTGCAGGTGACGGCCGAGCAGGATGCGGTGGAGCGCATGCAGAGGCAGAAGGTGGTCCGCGAGGCCGTGGCCGGGCCAGGGGGGGCAGCGCGCGCAGACCAGGGACCTGGCAGACACGTGAGGGAGATTTTTATTGTGGTTATTGCTATGGTTAGGATGATGGTGATGTTTATGTGTTTATTCTGAAAGGCTTGTCAAAAACGGGACGTGCCAATAGATAGGCCCATGATTTTAGTTTTAGAAAGACAGATGCATTATGGTCACCACAGTTTTGATCTGTTCCTCGTGATGCTCATTCCCATTAATTAAAACTGTTGTGCAGTTCACACACACACACACACGCAAACTGAGTGTGTTCTGATGTGAATAATCCAGATGACGTGCCATGTCTACAGGAGTGAACGCACTAATCCGACGACGCTCTTTGTTCATATCACAGGACAGTGAGGCGTGTAAGGAAGAGACTGAGGATGGTAGGTTTCCCCCGATCTGTGTTTTTATGTAAGTGACTTTCTCCATTATAGCCTGAAGGGAAGATGTATTGTCTCTCATGCACGATTTAGTATTTCTACACTTGCGCATTATGCTGACAGATAGAGAACTACAAAATCTAGATACTTCAGATATGACACATTATCACGAGATACAGTTCATAAATATGTGGAAAGTGACAGAATTGTCGTCAGTGATGTTCTTCAAGTGTAGACTTTCACCTTGAATTTGAGGGCAGTTACATTCAAATTGAGTGAACGGTGTAGAAATTACACCCATGTTTATGTGTGGTCCCCCCAATTTCAGGGGCTCAAAAGTATTAACATAATCCTGAATTAAATTGTTAGTTTCAATACTTGGTTGCAAATCCTTTGCAGTCAATGACTGCCTGAAGTCTGAACCCATAGACATCACCAGATGCTGGGTTTCTTCCCTGCTGATGCTCTGCCAGGCCTGCACTGCAGTGTCTTTAGTTCCTGCTTGTTCTTGGGGCGTTTTGCCTTCAGTTTTGCCTTCAGCAAGTGAAATGCTGCTCAATTGGATTCAGGTCAGGTGATTGACTTGGCCATTTTAGAACATTACACTTCTTCACCTTAAAGAAGTCTAGGGCTGCTTTCACAGTATGCTTCGGGTCATTGTCCATCTGCACTGTGAAGCGCCGTCCAATGAGTTTTGAAGCATTTGGCTGAATCTGAGCAGATAATACAGCTCTAAACACTTCAGAATTCATCCTGCTGCTTTTGTATCACCAGTAAATACAAGGAAACCAGTTCCCTTGGCAGCCATACATGCCCATGCCATAACATGCTTCACAGATGAGCTGGTGTGCTTCGGATCATGAGCTGTTCCTAAAGCAGGAACTAAAGACAGCTGCAGTGCAGGCCTGGCAGAGCATCACCAGGGAAGAAACCCAGCATCTGGTGATGTCAATGGGTTCCAGACTTTGCAATCAAGTACTGAAACTCACAATTTATTTCATGATTATGTTAGTTTGTCCAAATACTTTTGACCCGCATAAACTTGGGGGGACCACACATAAAAATGGGTGTAATTCCTGCACCGTTTACCCAATTTGGATGTAACTACCCTCAAATTAAAGATGAAAGTCTACTCTTAAAGCACTTGTTTCCTTTCAAACCCATTGTGGTGGCGTACAGAGACAAAATGATGACAATTGTGTCACTGTCCACATAATTATGGACCTAACTATTTATTTCTCTCATGTCCCTTCCTGGGTTCCGTATGCAGGAGAAAGAAGAGATTCTGTAGCAGCTTGTCACAAACTGTCCCGTGTTAGTGTTGGCTCAGATTGGTGCTCTGAGCGGGTGTGTTGTGCAGTGTGATGGCAACTCAGAGATCCGTGCTGCGGTGCAGCCTTTACTGTGCCCGGACTCAAAATAAACTCTCCAGAGAACAGTGAACTGCAAGGCACCCTCTTCACTGCTGACAGGGCTACAATCGCACGTCTCTGTTGCGGTATTGGTTTACAGAGAACGGGCTAGAAAGCCTGGCCCCCTGTGGTTGTGTGTGTTGTTGAACACGCTGCTCTGACAGGCTTGTCTCCTGTTTCCATTTCAGAGTCTGCAGAGTTCAAGCAGCCCTACACAGCTAAACCCAAGGTGAATACAAGACACCATGTATACAGACAGATGTTTCTGGATTGATGTGTGACTCTGTACAGTCTCTGGAGCAGAGCGTGCTTTAAAACACACACCTCCGTGGACTGAGGGTGCGCCGTGCTTACGAGTAAAAAACACACTTTTTATTGCGAGACTTCAAACGAATTCAGAGCCGTTCAGAGTGTTACTGCTGTAGCCTGAGAGTCTGTGTCCGAGTGTTGCTTTCCAAAGGGCAGACAGACCCATGAGTCAGACCCGAGAGTGTGTGTCCTCAGCAGTTATGGAGTAACCTGTGCATGTGATGTCCTGGGGGTGTGTGTGTCTGAGCACGAGCTCCTGTGTGAGAGTGTGCTTCCCACTGCCAGAACAGGCTGTCCTTTTCCACTGTATCTTCATGAATATGCATTTATTTTAGACCGGCCTCTAGCGTCAGTCTTCATTCAGCCTCTGCTCAACTGACTGGCATCACAACAACAAAGTCTACATAGAAACAAACCAGTATATAGATATCTGTGTATGTATGTATTTACAGTGGCTCTCAAAAGTATTCACCCTCATTGGACTGCTCCACATGCCACCAGAATGGATTTAATCAGGAGCAAATCATTCTAAATGATAAATACAAAATAATAAAATAATAAATAATTGAATGCACAAGTATTCAGTCAATATTTGGCACCTTCTACCAGCTGTGCACATCTGGACACAGCAGTTTGTGCCCATTCTTCTTGGCACAATTGCTCCAGCCATATTCTCTCCATGTCTTAATAATGGACTTTACTGTGCCCGGGGGATATCCAGTGCCTTGGAAATGTTCCTATATCCGACCCCTGGTTGGTGCTTTTGAAGAACCTTATTCAGGATTTGATTTGAATGTAGTTTTTGTTAGGAACTGTACTAACCGATTGAGGGATCTCCCAGAGACAGGGGTATTTAAGCTGAAATCATGTGGCACACCTCAATTGCACAGAACCGGACTCCATTCAACTAATTACGTGACTTCTAAAGACAGCTGGTTTCACCACAGCTCAATCAGGTGTGTCACAGCAAGGGGTGATTACTGATGCATTCAATTATTTTCTGTTTTGTATTTGTACTTAATGCAGAACAATGTGCAGATTATATTTTATATTATTTCTGTGTTAATCAGTGGCAAAACCTCCTGATTAAATCCACTCTGATGTCATGTTGTAACACAGTGAAAAGGGGTGAATACATTTGAGAGCTGCTGTATACACTCATTGTCTGCATTGTTTTGTTTGTTTTCTGTAGTGCAAAGCCTCATCTAAGAAGTCGACCCAGAAGAGACGAAAGAGGGAAGAGTAGAAGCAGTCTGTGCTCCTTCTGTTTAGCGTCTGATGATTAAAGGTGTTCGTTAACTACCCTGTATTAGTTACCTGTCCTGTCAGAGGCTTTCCAGGCAGTGTGGGTGTGCGCGTGTGTGTGTGCGTGTGCATGTGTGTGTGTGTGGTGCTGTTTCACTGGTCAGACCTGTGATTTCTGTGAAAATGAATCCCATTGACACAGATCATAACAAGCACACCACACTGGTACGAATGTGCGCGAGGTCCTGAGCAGAACTGTCTCCAGCTCCGCCAGTGGGTCAGCACTGAGGCTGCATTTGGTTCTGGCGTGTTTTCGGTGTTGGGTCTTTGTCAGCTTGTCTGGTTCCTCTGGTGTCGCCTCAGACTCCAAGGATAACAAAACACAAGCCAGTTGCCCTGGTCAATATCCCACCCGCTGACTACTAAAGCAGGGCTGCATGCCAGTGCTGTCCCCCTCTCCCTGTGGAAACCGTGTGGTTTAATTAGCGACCCGTGCGCTGATCGCAGTGCTGATCTAATCCGGGTCTGGAATCTCTGAGGTTGTTTTATTGAAAGTTTTAATTTGTATTTCGTTATGTGCACTGCAAGTTTACAAACTAACTTTATTACAAATACGTGTAACTGCAGCTGTTCTCCGTCAATAAACTAAGAAAGTTGTGTTTGTTCAGACCATGTGTGTTTGTTTATGGCTCTTCTAAGTGTAAAACCTGACATTATTACATTAATATATCAGCTGAAACTAAACCACTTAAAAGTATAATGCCACAAGCACAAGGGCTAAATGCTCTCAAAACAACAACATTTTATATTTCCAACAATTCATTGATTTAGTAGTTAGCGTGTTAGAAAAAGACAGGTATATAGTATCTTTATATATAATTACAAATTACATTTTTGTTACAATCGAGAAACAAATGAGTGATGGTACTTTTTAGTCATCAGTCAGTCTGAGTCTGAATTAGCCAAGAAAAACATACAAAAACACCGTCCTTTTTTTGGGTATGTTCATTTTATTACTCAGTTTCAGATGTACATATAAGAGTTACAGAGTGCAATCTGCTTTGTGATTGCATGTTTCTGGTAAACCGGTCTCTGTGGGGATTTTCCAGGCAGCGGCGTGTCGGGACTTTCCAGCACAGAAAGCCCCTGGCGGCGCGCCAGAGCGCAGGGCGGGGGTTGTGTGAGTCAGAGGGAACAAGAGCCACATTTGCATTTCAAACAAGGAGAAGGAACAAAAGCTGGATTTATGAAAATAGAAGTTATTCTATGAAGTACACAAAGACAACCTTTAAGGTTACACTGGCAATGACAATAAAACGTGCTGCAGTTACATCACGTATTTTAAGATGCGTCTTCGTTTTAATTTACCAAAGTGGATCTTAGACTGAAAATACAGAGGTAAAATCTAAACTTGAAGTTCAGCTCGTCTGTGTTCATCTCACTCTGCACGATGCATTTCTAATAACCCGAGAGCGTTCAGTTCAATGGCGATGTGTCGAGCTGATGACACAAGAGTGAAACCGCAGTCTGGAAATCGTCTGGAATTCAAACCTTTTCTACAGGCCCACGATTGTACATCAGTGAATACCTCACAAAACAGCTCAAGAACAGCAAATACTGGGTCTTCACAATACTGCGCAAAAGGTTTAGGCAGGTGTGAAAAAATGCTGTAAAGTAAGAATGCTTTCAGAAATAGTCATGTTAATAGATTATATTTATCAATTAACTAAATGCAAAGTGAGTGCACAGAAGAAAAATCTATATCACATCAGTATTTTGTGTGACCACCCTTTGCCTTCAAAACAGCATCAGTTCTTCTAGGTTCACTTGCACACAGTTTTTGAAGGAACTGGGCAGGTAGGTCGGCCTAAACATCTTGGAGAACTAACCACAGTTCTTCTGTGGATTTAGGCAGCCTCAGCTGCTTCTCTCTCTCCATGTAATCCCAGACAGACTCGATGATGTTGAGATTTATTTATAAGAATGCTCTCTGCTGCCAGAACATTATTTTACTCTAGCATCATCAATTCTGGTAAAAATAACTAAAAAGTCCCCTTCACCTCAGTAAAACGTTTGCTTCAGCCACCTCATGACTTCCCTTCTAACCCCTCCCCTGAACAATGTAACAAGTTCCTCAACTTTTTCCACACAAAAATCCATGACATCCACCAATATCTATCAGCCTACACTACCGCTCTCTCTGGTTTCACTCTAGTCACCGAGCACTCCATCACTGAACTTATCTGTAGATCCCAATCATCTGACCCCATGCCCACTAGCCTTGTTAAAACCTGTCTGCCTGCAATTGCTCCTCTGCTTACTGGCATAATTAATGTGGCCACTCAGCTTCAGCTCCATCTCAGATCCAATAACCTTCATGAACCATTCCAGTGTAGTTTTCGCTCTGACCACAGCACTGAAACAGCCCTAGTAAACATCACCAGTGACCTTCTCTGTGCCGCCGACTCAGGCGCACTATCCATTCTCATCCTTCTTGACTTGAGTGCAGCCTTTGATACCATCTCCCATCCACTCGTCATAGAACGTTTGGCTGGTGTTGGCATCACAGGTGTTGAACTCTCTTGGTTTTCTTCTTACCTCACTAACCGTCAACAGTTTGTGCAAATTAAAAAACACAGATCGGGTGTGCAGCTGTTTCACAGGGTGTCCCCCAGGGGTCAGTGTTGGGACCCCTTTTCATAATTTACCTCTGGGCAAGATTATGCAAAAGTCAATTTTCACTGCTATGTTGATGATGCGCAGCTTTACATCTCCACCAAACCCACCACTCCCCTCCCTCCCACTTCCCTCATTAACTGTCTCCAAGACATTAGGAGCTGGATGAGCATGAACCTCCTCAAACTCAACAGCAACAAGATGGAAGTCATGCTTATCGGCTCTAAATCAATTTCAATCAATCAGTTTTTATTTGTATAGCGCCCTTCCCAGGGTAGCCACAGAAAGAAAGAAATCTATTCTTTCTAAACAGCACAACCTCAGTATTAAGATTGATGGTTTTTTCAGTTCCATTGTCATCAAAAGCCTTGGTGTCATCTTGGACAGTATGCTCTCGTTTGAACCCCACATAAAAGCCTTCACCTGGACATCTTTTCCCCACCTCCGCAACATCTCCAGGCTTCGTCCTTCATTGTCACACTCCAGCACTGAAACCCTTATCCATGCCTTGGTCACTTCCCGATTGGACTACTGCAATTCTCTCCTTACTGGTATCCCTATCCAGAACTCTGCTGCCAGAATACTCACCTGCACTAGATCATCTGAACATATCACACCAGTCCTACCGTATCATCTTTAAGTCGCTTCTCCTTACTTACAAAGCCCTTCATAACCTGGCTCCTACCTATCTGTCGGACCTTTTCCAAGCCTATGCCCCTTCCCGCTCCCTCCGTTCCTCTTCTGCTGGTGATCACCCCCCCATTCTGTCTCTCTACCATGGGTGGCCGGGCCTTCAGCTGCTCGGCCCCCAGGCTCTGGAACGCACTCCTTTTAAAAAAACACCTCTTTAAGAAAGCCTACCTTCTATAGCCCTATGGCTCCATTTTAGCTGATGTTTCCTTTGTAACCCTCAGTCCCTATGTATTTCTCAATTTTAATTTATGTTTATGGTATTCATTGATTTTATGTAGGTCAACTTTGTGTAAGATGTCCTTGAGTATCTAGAAAGGCGTCCGCCTAAAAAAAATGTATTAGATCAGGGCTCTGTGGGGGCCATACCATCACTTCCAGGACTGCTTGTTCCTCGTTACGCTGAAGATAGTTCTTAATGACTGTCGCTGTATGTTTGTGGTCGTTGTCATGCTGCAGAATAAATTTGGGGCCAATCAGATGCCTCCCTGAGGTATTCCATGATGGATAAGTATCCGCCTGTACTTCTCAGCATTAAGGAGACTATTCATTGTGACCAAATCCCCAACTCCATGTGCAGAAATGCAGCCCCAAACTCGCCAGGAACCTCCACCATGCTTCACTGTTGCCCGCAGACACTCATTCGTGTACCGCTCTCCAGCCCTTCGGTGAACAAACTGCCTTCTGCTACAGCCACATATTTCACATTTTGACTCATCAGTCCAGAGCAGCTGCTGCCATTTTTCTGCACCCCAGTTCATGCGTTTTCGTGCATAGTTGAGTCGCTTGGTCTTGTTGCCACGTTGGAGGTATGGCTTTTTGGCCGCAAGTCTTCCATGAAGGTCACTTCTGACCAGACTTCTCTGGACAGTAGATGGGTGTACCAGGGTCCCACTGTTTTCTGCCAATTCTGAGCTGATGGCACTGCTGGACATCTTCCGATTGTGAAGGGAAGTAAGCATGATGTGTCTCATCTGCTGCAGTAAGTTTCCTTCCTCAACGATGCCCGTTTCTTTGTGCTTCTTCAAAAGAGCTTGGACGGCACATCTGGAAACCCCTGTCTGCCTTGAAATGTCTGCCTGGGAGAGACTTTGCTGATGCAGTAGAACTACCTTGTGTCTTGTTGCTGTGCTCAGTCTTGCCATGGTGGATGACGTTTGACAGTAAACTGTCTTCAGCAACTTCACCTTGTTAGCTGAGTTTGGCTGTTCCTCACCCAGTTTTATTCCTCCTACACAGCTGTTTCTGTGTCAATTAATGATTGTTATTCAACCTATATATTGAATTGATGGTCATTAGCATGTTTGGTATAATTGTTTAATCAGACACCTGACTATATGCCAAGTGAATAATTGATGCTGTTTTGCAGGCAAAGGGTGGTCACACCAAATATGTAGATTTTTCTTCTGTTCAATCACTTTGCATTTAGTTAATTGATAAATATAATCTATTAACATGTCTATTTTTGAAAGCATTCTTACTTTACAGCATTTGTTCACACCTGCCTAAAATACAGTACTGTATGTGTTTTCCAGAGCTGGCGTCAGTGTTCGATGTTATTTGGTAGTGCATATACCTTAGGTAAAGAGAGACTTTTAAAGATACAATCTACATATTTATCTAGTGCTGTGATTGTGTATTTCTGAGACTTATTGTATCTCCCAAACCCCCTACAAAACGAGAGGGTACGTCTCATTTATCCTGTAGAGCAAAATTAAAAAGAAAATAAAGTATCTAGATTTTTTAATTGTGTCCAACTGAAGTGTATTATGTTGTGCAGTTGAATTGTTGTACTGTGGGCTGTATGATAGTGTCCAGTCTGTTTATGTTGTACTCAATATGTTGATATAGTATTCAGTATTTTTATTTTATTGTTAAACCTCCCTACAATATGCGTCATTTGGCATGTGGACATTTGTACAGTTCTCTCTTAAATAACGAGTTGCTTTGGACAAAAGTACCACCCAAATCAATCAATCAATAAATCAATCAATCAATAACCTTGGCTGCTATGAATGTGTGGTCAGTGGTTAAAGGCATGACCTTCATACAAAGCCCTGCAGGAACTAACTCATGAACTCAGAGGCTGGGGATTTCCACAGAGCTGCTGTCTGGAAAGTCCCTGATATCATCTGCAGCGGGGCAGGGCTGTTCCTCTATCCTGCCCCCCCTCCTCTGCATGTGAAAAGACCGGTAATAAAACCCGTAAACTATTTCTGTGTACTCCTCCGCTAACTGTAGAATAGAAAAGCTTTCACAACTCTTTATAGCTCATCTTTTGAAAGCATTTTATAGTGATTATATGCAGTGTACCAACATGTGCGCATGTGGTTATTGCATGTTTGAGTCAGTGTGTGTGTGTGTGTGTGTGTGTGGAGTTAAAACATAGAAACACACATCGGCATAACATTGTTTTCCATCTCAATACATAGAAAATAAGAAAGCATTATTACACACTCACATGCAACAGGTCATTATGTGTCTAGCTTAGTAGCACAGGCCAGTTACAAAGCGAAGCAAAAATGCAACAAAGTCCAGATTCAATATCACATTGTTTCCTACAGAAAATATGACAAGGTTGGAAAGTTCAGCAAAGCCAGAGACAGAAAAAGGTCAAAAAGGAGGGAGAACTGAAACGTGTGACTCATCCAGAGAAGTCTTTGAAATGCAAGACAAATACCCAGACGCGTGCCCTAGCTGCGAGTGTGGTAACATTTCGTTGTGAGAAGCTCGGTAGTTACTCAAAATAAAATTACATTATACTCCTAAGAACAGCCCCTAGACTGAGGGGGATTCTGATCACACTGTTCACAATATGATTAGCCTTGGACTTACCCAAAAATAATTCTACCTGTCATTTACAGTAGCACAGATACCCCTTTTCTGTTCATGTTGAATATGCCCACCTCAAGGAAAGGGAACTGTGGATTGACAGTCATTATTTATGATTTCTTCCCTCTGACCATGTTATTGCACAGTTCTGTCCCTTAATGGATCATCACAGTGGCAGTTGTAGTCACTCTGCCGTTCTCATTACGGTTGCATCACAATCTCTTGCACAACACAAAGGGATAATTTAAATAATCCAGCAAAACTGGCACCTGAGCACGTAGTCTTGACTGCCAGTGTATACCTGGAGTCTAAAAACAAGCTCTGGCATGTTTGTAACTACAGGTTTGTAACAGTGTGAGCTGAGACAGTGTGTGAGGCTGTATTCATGCCCTTTGCCTCCAGTAAAATAAATGAGTTATTAAGTTATTGTGCAATGCCATTATCCTAGCCCAGTTATGTGCTTTTACACACAACGTATACACAACGTTACAAGGGTATCAGAGTCACTATACAACATCTGCTACAGCAAATAAAATGAAGGTACAACACAGGAGATCAGTGATGCATTTTTTAAATTAATTTCAATCCTGAGCACCTCATTCCCACCTATAGTATGAGAACAGAATCTGAGCACAGACATTGTGGGAAATTAATTTACTATATATATATATATATATATATATATATATATATATATATATATATATATATATGTGTGTATTTATTTGTATGTATATATGTATTTGTATATATATATCAGCCATAACATTATGACCACCTGCCTAATATTGTGTAGGTCCCCCTTTTGCCGCCAAAACAGCCCTGACCCGTCGAGGCATGGACTCCATTAGACCTCTGAAGGTGTGCTGTGGTATCTGGCACCAAGACGTCAGCAGCAGATCCTTTAAGTCCTGTAAGTTGCGAGGTGGGGCCTCCATGGATCGGACTAGTTTGTCCAGCACATCCCACAGATGCTCAATTGGATTGAGATCTGGGGAATTTGGAGGCAACACCTTGAACTCATGGTTCATCAGACCAGGCCACCTTCTTCCATTGCTCCGTGGTCCAGTTCTGATGCTCACGTGCCCATTGTAGGCGCTTTCGGCAGTGGACGGGTCAGCATGGGCACCCTGACTGGTCTGCGGCTACGCAGCCCCATACGCAACAAACTGTGATGCACTGTGTGTTCTGACACCTTTCTATCAGAACCAGCATTCACTTTTTCTGCAGTTTGAGCTACAGTAGCTCGTCTGTTGGATCGGACCACACGGGCCAGCCTTCGATCCCCACGTGCATCAGTGAGCCTTGGCCGCCCATGACCCTGTCACCGGTTCACCGCTTTTCCTTCCTTGGACACTTTTGATAGGTACTGACCACTGCGGACCGGGAACACCCCACAAGAGCTGCAGTTCTGGAGATGCTCTGACCCAGTCGTCTAGCCATCACAATTTGGCCCTTGTCAAAGTCGCTCAGATCCTTACGCTGCCCATTTTTCCTGCTTCTAACACATCAACTTTGAGGACAAAATGTTCACTTGCTGCCTAATATATCCCACCCACTGACAGGTGCCATGATAACGAGATGATCAGTGTTATTCACTTCACCTGTCAGTGGGCATAATGTTATGGCTGATCGGTGTATGTGTGTGTGTGTATTCATGAACACACATATAAGTTTATTTATTTATTCCTATGAAGTGTTATTCCCAGTTTTACACATACCCTGTTTTAACTCACTGTAAAGATCAGGAACTCTCTTTGTCTGAAATAAAGCTATTGATATATAAGACTAAATGAGCTGCTCATTACAATTGTTTCAAATGAAGGATATATATACACACACACACACATATTAGCAGGGAACAATATTTCAAAGCAAGTATAAAGCAATGGTATAAGTAAACCATTTCAGTTTAAAAGACATCCCTGAATCATATTCCATAAAAACCCAAAGCAGTGATGCTGCTTATTATATGTGTCCAGAAAAGAGCAGATCCCTGCGACTCAGGAGAGCCAGTGACAGAGCATGGTGATCAGCAGCTCGTTTAGTTTTATATTTCTAATTCAACACCACTGATTCAGACAGAGCTGTAAAGGTTCCTGATCATTACAGTGAGTTAAGTGAGTGACAGGGTATGTGTAAACCTGGGACTATATATATATATATATATATATATATATATATACGCACACACACATCATATATATCTGCATAACAGGTCCAGCCAGCGTGTTTGGAATATGTTACAATGATATGATATTAACACACACACACACACACACACACACATTGAATCACATGGGCTCCAGAGCTGATCTAGGTCCGGAAGCGTCTCTAAGTGGAGTTTCGTATTGATAGCATCAGCAAATGGAGGCAGAGGGCGGGTTCACATTCAACCAATGCAAGAGTGCTGGATACACCCACATTATTGAATCACTGCTGTTATAAAGAGCACAGTCAACACACACCCAGCAGAAGGACAGCTCTCTTTTTACCATTATTTGGGATTTAGAGACATTATGAAGATAATTATGGTAAGAGGATCGATTTTACTCTAGAAGTCTGCTTTGAGGATAATATCCTGATCTCTGTGTATTAAAATACATTGAGGTTTAATGCTTCTGCTTATGAACTAGCACATATATGTGAATAATGTCAGACGTGTACATGCTTATCAAAGCGTCTGAAATAGCAAACTCATCTGGAGTCATTCTACTTTCTACTTCATTATACATTTTACAAGATTATTGTATTATTGATTATTATATTATTGATTAACTGAAGGATATAACTGACTGTTTTTGTTTTTCTTCTTCATGAAAATAAAGTACAGACTTAACGACAACCACTGTTGAATCTTCTTTCATACTAATACTGATCTGGTATTTTACTGTTGGCTGAAACTGAAACTATTTAATCAGTGTGATGACTTCTTATATGCAGTTTATATCAGTCAATTTTGAATGAAACTGAGTTTTATGGTTCTGGGTTTATTCCAGACCTGCTCCAGACAATATGAATCCGCAGTGAATAAGAATCCTGTTCCCTTGCTGTCTTTGCTGAACAGGTCAAACATTTCAAAGGCTGACTTTTGAATGTAGTCCTCTAACATCAACAGTGGTAAAACCAATTGGGCTTCTCCAATCCACAGATCAGACTATTTCTCAGGACACAGACACTCTCCAGGTACAGGATTTTTCCACAGGTCCACCGGTTTGGAGCAGCTGACACAGGAGGACAAGACTTGAGGGGAAATTGCTCCTTCATCTGCACTGTTAGCATCTTTTCTGAGGGGCACTGATATCTTGCCATCCCTGATTGCAATTTCCTCATTTAAACACTTAAGCTTTGATGGGGATTTTTCTAGTTACTACTGAATCTCTCAATGATTTATTATTATTAGTGCCTAGTCAATCAAATCAGTTTTAATAATAATTACAAATAGAAGGGTTGGTTCTGCCAAATCCTCCACTTCTGATTTATGTAAAGCTTAAAATGTCCCCCCTTTCAAATCCATTTGAACCACATGGTATAGTCTATTAATACAGAATTACAGACAGCATTATTCATATTCTCTGAACTGTCAGAAATAAGCACACCCCATCCCCAATCTTCATCAGAGCTCTGGGTGTGGGGTAAAGAGGGATGCCAACATCCTCACAGGACAGTGTACATGAACGAGCAATTTGACCCCGTCAGTAATGACCACAAATGACGTCTTCAGCCTCTGGGCCAGGAAATGGTTTGTATTTAGCCACTTGTCTTGCTTTGTTGCGTTTCAGCAATAGCTTTCACACCCCCATGCAGTTCACTATCTCCTACCTGTCTCATTAGAGCAACACCCTCCACCATTTCCATGACCAGACCTGTTTACTGTTTTGCATTGCATACAATAAAATATACAAATAAACCCAGTTGTGTTGTCTACCTTGTTGTAGTAACGTTACCCGTGCTTTTCCTGCTCAGTCCCGGGGTGGGGCAGTCAGGGCTGTGGTGCCCAAGTGTAGGAAAGCTATTCATAGGTCAACTACGTCCTCTAGTGGTGAGAGGAGGCATAGTTGTGCAGGACAGCAGTTTCTGAGGAGAGAGAGAGAGAGAGAGAGAGAGGGAGAGAGAGAGAGAGAGAGAGAGGGAGAGAGAGAGAGAGAGAGGGAGGGAGAGGGAGGGAGAGGGAGGGAGAGAGAGGGAGAGGGAGGGAGAGGAGTCTGTGCTTCTGGAGGTCCCCTTCTGGTGGAAAGTCCCAGAAGTGATGATGCTTCCCAGAAGGTGGGGCTTAGAACATGATATTTCACACTTGCTGTTCATTTGAACTTCGAGACTTACAGAAGCAGCAGCTAATCCATTTAGATCACTGAACTGTGAAGATGGCCATTCCAATACTGGTAGGTATATCTTTTATTATTATTAAAATAATCTAAACTCAACACGGTTAATATAGCATTGTATAGATATAATAGTTTACAACATATGGCCATGAACTGATGCTCACAATCTTGTTAGGGGATTTAATGGGAGCTTTAATGGATTCCAATAAAGCTTAAAGCTTTACGATTATAAAGCACTTGAATACAAATGTAAACGATATGAAAGCACAGTAACAATATTGCTGCAATTAAGTGTGTTTTGTATACACTCGGAGAGATTGTTAAAATCCGGTCGGTTTTGGGTGTTAAGCACAAACTTGTCTTCAATCATTGCTATATCATTTGTAGAATTAAGCATTGAGGTTTCTGTAATATATCATTATGTCTTACTATTACAGCTACTAATATTATTATTATTGCTGTTATTTGTGTAATATGAGTAATAGTTGTAACAGTCAAGGGGTTCTGTGATATAATTACCTGTGAGTGAAAGTCAATCTGTATCCAGGTGCTATTTAAATAGCTATATTTTAATCACATTGATATACTTAAGTTGTATATAACACTAAATGTTTAATAGTGGTATATCACTGCTTACACATGGGCAATTCCTGGGGACTTTCCTGCTCTGTAGTTGCCAGGAAATCACGCCACTTACAGTAATACATGTAGGCCTGAGAGAGGGGTATTTCCTGGGGACTTTCCTCCATTCCTACAGTTACCTGGAATTACCACTTCAGATAATAGCCTACATTCCTACACACCCACCCCCCACAAAAAGCCCCTTATGATGCTACTATTAATACAAAAGTAGCCAAAGCCAAATAACGTCCCAGTCCCAGAGAACTGTGTGCCTAAAACTGTTATTCTCATCATCGTGGTTTGGGCGCTGCTGGAGTTGCTCCCAAGATCCTCATGATCAAGACCAATAAAAAGTTCTGTTTTGTGAGCACTTTCATGTAAATCACCCCCCCCCCACACACACACACACACCAAAAACAACAACAACAAAAAACTAACTATCTAACAAACAAGGCCACTCTTAAAACAAATAATTATAAATAAATATAAACGTCCCAGATTCTGGGCACTGTCTTGCAGAGAAGTACTGTACTTGGCCAAATTGCACATACACAAAGTTGTGTCATACTCTTGCTTTTGCATGACTAGCACTCGTATTGTTTATTTGATTTCGCTTTGCTCTGAACTATGACATCTTGTCTCCACTGATCAGCTTTTACAATCTAGGATGTAAGACTTATATTGTTTACTGTACATTTCCTATACACCTGCGTAAATGGGAATTTGTAAATGCATGATGTGTTGAACTGCACTGTATTATTGCCCTTTGTATTGCTCTTATATTTTGTAAGTCACCCTGGACAAGGGCATCTGCTCATAAATAAATAATAATAATAATAATAATAATAATAATAATAATAATAATAATAATAATAATAGAAGAGTGCGAGACCAGCCTGTCTTAATAAACCACCTGCCGATAAAAATGGTGTGCATGTAAATGCTTTTAAAAAACATATTTTTTATTATCATTTTAAATCATTTTGGTTGATACAAACACTATGCACTGAAAGAGCAAAACCCCCGGATGCTACGGGCATTAATATGAAAGCGGACCAGTCAGCGGTCTGTACATTGACATCAAAATCTGAACCCATGCACTCAACTGCGTCCAACGCAACACCGAGTCCGATGACTATCATGTCAACAAAGAAATACTTTTTGCCAGGGTTTAAATGGCGAAATGTCTGAAGCAGCCAACACAGACTACCTGTTACCATGTCCATATACACGGGCTGAGGCAGCATCGCGCCTTTCTAACGGCACCTGAGCACCGGCGCAGGACCGCTTCCTCTCCTGACACCTAGTGGTGAAATGAGTGTACCGCAGCTGAAGTTACTGTGAAGTGTTACCCAACCAATTCACTAAATCTGGCCTATTCCTTATTTCCAGGATTTTGACCCAAGTTCCCCAAATGGAGATTGCATGGGTAAGCCCAACTGTATTTGATTTGTATTTTATCTATTTTGAATAAATATGAAAGTATAGTCAGTTGACCTATTGGCTCACAGTGGCGGTATGATCTCACAGTGCCCTTAACTCCTTGAATTTGAACCCATATGCACTCCATTAGAAAGAACTGCACTGAAGGAAGCACTGTTGCTCTTTACCTGCCAGGGGCGAACTCAAACGGCACACGGGGGTCCACTCTGCGCTGGCTGTGGACTGTCCCACTTGACTACATCCGGGGGCTGCGGTCCAAAGTGCGAGGCATCGCGGGGAGAGTGGCACGTGCCTTCCGGAGAGGTAAACACACGAGATCGCCTCTCATCGCAGAGCTGTTTCCCAGTGTCACCCTGCTCTTGAACTCTGCGCGGTATATTTATATACGATTCAGTACTCTCTCTCTTTCTCTCCATCCCTCTCTCTGTCTCTCTCCCTCTCTTTCTCCGTCTGTCACCGTCTCTCTCTCACACACACATACAAACTCCCTCTCTCCCTCTCTCCTCCCATTGGCCCGTTCTCTCCAGGCTCATACAACACACACACACACGCATAGCACATGGGTTTGCATGATGTAAACACACGAAGCCACAGCACTTATTAAGAAACGTATTTTGATCTGCTGTGCAAACCCAGGCAGTAGACAGTAGACACTCAAGATGGTTCCCAGCCCTACAGATGAACCGGCCATATCCATTTAACCCAGGATACAATGGCTTGTCTTTATTTATTACAGAGTGCTGCTTATTTCCACATCGTCTTTCCAGTTTGGAATAGACCAGTCTAAGTACAGTCCAGAACGGTCAAGAGGACCGAAGGACAGGAGGGACATCCTCTGTGTTCATCTTACTAGTCAGTCAGTGGGAGAATGGTCTCTGCTGGACGCTGCGGGATAAAGGTGGCGTGTCTCCCCTCTCTCGGATCACCTGTTCGGCCGGGGGTTTGCTCCATGCATAAGCTGTGTGTCGGCCGCGCGCTTACTTAGCTCTTACTCTTTCCTTGCAGCCTCATCTGAGCTCCCTTGGTCAGTGGAGGAGACAGCGCCCCACACTGTTGGACCCTACGTGGTTGTCTACGGCTAAGAAGTCGTCATCCTACTGGACCACTACAGCTGCTGGGTTTACAACTGGACTCTTTTACTGCAGAGATGCGACTTTACTTGAATAGACAACAAAATAGCAGGTTCAGGATGAGATGACACCACTAAGCCCAATTTGAATGAGCAAAACAGACACCACCATCTCCCAGCCTCGATCACCTTGCCTTCAGTTTACACTCCTGCCCTCCGCCGGGTGAAGATAAGGACCTGACACGGACCAGCATTAGTCAAGGACAAGTGAAATGGAAAACGAGTTGCACTTGTGAAGCTGCTCTGACTAATACTTGAACTGCAAGACCACTGGAAGATGGCGGCCAACACTATGCCCCCCAGTTTCTCTGTCTTAATGGGACCTGACGGGAATGAGCATTAATTTCCCAGCCTTCCTGTCCTCATGCGCCAAAGTGCCACAAACTCACACACACATCTGGCCATCTGGCAGTTATGGCAAATCCCAGAAGGGCTGACAAATGTCTGTCAATTCCCATGTGGCCGGTCACCCTGTGTGGACAACTAGACCACACATCGCCAACACCCCCCCCCGTGACTGCACTTTATTGCGACCCAGACTTCACCAGCCGTTGTCTCCCTGGGTGTAAGTCCAGGGCCGTTTTGGTCCCAGTCCGCTCCTGCACACACACAAACATGGTGCTATAAAGTGCTGTTTTTTCTCAACAAGTCACTGCCCAGTATCCACAGATCGCCTTTGCACCAAAACAGCCCTAAGTTGTAGCACAGGGGACTCACAACACTGCAGACGGTTCTGGAGCAACAACACAAGAACCCGTACAGTATTTACTTAAAAACAAAACTCTATTTTAAACGGATGTATATATGTATATATATTTATATATGAAATGTTTGTAATATATATATTTTTCTAATTGTATCTTTGTGTCTGTCTTCATTTCACCCGCTAATGCCTAGTGACTTTTTTATGTTCAGTTTTTGAGGAGCTCATTGTAATGAACCAAAATGGGTTTGGAGCAGAAACCCACACTGTCACAGTCTCTGCCCGGACCGGGGCGCTTATCACACAGCGGCTCATCGCAGCTCGGGGGCTGACTGGACCGGACCGGACCGGGTCAGCGCATAGGTGTGGCTGTCAGATGAAACGAGATAACACGACGGACCCAATGCTGGCTGAACTGCTTCTCACCAGCCCGAAAGTGACTGTGCTACACGCGTCCCGTCCCGGGATGTCTGAGCCTCGGAGCAGAGGAGTAGCTAAGGGCAGTTTGAGAGCTACGTGCTTCATCGCCTTGTCCTGCCCAGTCAGTGCTGCTGTACAATGAGCTGTCCGTCCCGCTGCCGAGTCTAAGCGCTGAGGGGACACGTCTCTCCCCGAGCAGCTGCCTTCCTAACCCGGCCGCCGTCACCCGCGACCCGCCTCTGAGCAGAGAGACGCGGCTGCTGCCTACGGAAGAGTGTGTTAACAGCGCCACACACACACACACACACACGTTAATACAACACACACACACACACACACACACACACACACACACGTTAATACAACACACACACACACACACACGTTAATACAACACACACACACACACACACACACACACACACGTTAATACAACACACACACACACACACACACACACACGTTAATACAACACACACACACACACACACACGTTAATACAACACACACACACACACACACGTTAATACAACACACACACACACACACACACACACACGTTAATACAACACACACACACACACACACACACACACGTTAATACAACACACACACACACACACACACACACACACGTTAATACAACACACACACACACACACACGTAAATACAACACACACACACACGTTAATACAACACACACACACACACACACACACACACACACACGTTAATACAACACACACACACACACACGTTAATACAACACACACACACACACACGTTAATACAACACACACACGTTAATACAACACACACACGTTAATACAACACACACACACACACACGTTAATACAACACACACACACGTTAATACAACACACACACACGTTAATACAACACACACACACACACACACGTTAATACAACACACACACACACACACACACACACACACGTTAATACAACACACACACACACACACACACGTTAATACAACACACACACACACGTTAATACAACACACACACACACACACACACACGTTAATACAACACACACACACACGTTAATACAACACACACACGTTAATACAACACACACACACGTTAATACAACACACACACACACACACACACACGTTAATACAACACACACACACACACACACACACACGCGTTAATACAACACACACACACACGTTAATACAACACACACACACACACACACACGTTAATACAACACACACACACACACACACACACGTTAATACAACACACACACACACACACACGTTAATACAACACACACACATTAATACAACACACACACACGTTAATACAACACACACACACACACACGTTAATACAACACACACACACGTTAATACAACACACACACACACACACGTGTTAATACAACACACACACACACGTGTTAATACAACACACACACACACACGTTAATACAACACACACACGTTAATACAACACACACACGTTAATACAACACACACACACACACACACGTTAATACAACACACACACACACACACACGTTAATACAACACACACACACACACGTTAATACAACACACACACGTTAATACAACACACACACGTTAATACAACACACACACACACACGTTAATACAACACACACACACGTTAATACAACACACACACACACACGTTAATACAACACACACACACACACACACGTTAATACAACACACACACACACACGTTAATACAACACACACACACACACACACACGTTAATACAACACACACACACACACGTTAATACAACACACACACGTTAATACAACACACACACACACACACACACACGTTAATACAACACACACACGTTAATACAACACACACACACACACACACACACGTTAATACAACACACACACACACACACACACACACACACACACACGTTAATACAACACACACACACACACACACGTTAATACAACACACACACACACACGTTAATACAACACACACACACACGTTAATACAACACACACACGTTAATACAACACACACACACGTTAATACAACACACACACGTTAATACAACACACACACACACACACACGTTAATACAACACACACACACACACACACACGTTAATACAACACACACACACACGTTAATACAACACACACACACACACACACACGTTAATACAACACACACACACACACGTTAATACAACACACACACGTTAATACAACACACACACACACACACACACACACACGTTAATACAACACACACACACACACACACACGTTAATACAACACACACACACACACACACACACACACGTTAATACAACACACACACACACACGTTAATACAACACACACACACGTTAATACAACACACACACACACACACGTTAATACAACACACACACACGTTAATACAACACACACACGTTAATACAACACACACACACGTTAATACAACACACACACGTTAATACAACACACACACACACACACGTGTTAATACAACACACACACACACGTGTTAATACAACACACACACACACACGTTAATACAACACACACACACGTTAATACAACACACACACACACACACACACACACGTTAATACAACACACACACACACACGTTAATACAACACACACACACACACGTGTTAATACAACACACACACGTTAATACAACACACACACACGTGTTAATACAACACACACACACACGTGTTAATACAACACACACACACACACACACACGTTAATACAACACACACACACACACACACGTTAATACAACACACACACACGTTAATACAACACACACACACGTTAATACAACACACACACACACACACACACGTGTTAATACAACACACACACACACACACACGTTAATACAACACACACACGTTAATACAACACACACACACACACGTGTTAATACAACACACACACACACGTGTTAATACAACACACACACGTTAATACAACACACACACACACGTGTTAATACAACACACACACACACACACACACGTTAATACAACACACACACACACACACACACACACACGTTAATACAACACACACACACGTTAATACAACACACACACACGTTAATACAACACACACACACACACACACGTTAATACAACACACACACACACACACGTGTTAATACAACACACACACACACACACACACACACGTTAATACAACACACACACGTTAATACAACACACACACACACACGTGTTAATACAACACACACACACACGTGTTAATACAACACACACACACACACACACGTGTTAATACAACACACACACACACACGTTAATACAACACACACACACACACACACACACGTTAATACAACACACACACACACACACACACACACGTTAATACAACACACACACACGTTAATACAACACACACACACACACACACGTGTTAATACAACACACACACACGTGTTAATACAACACACACACACACACACACACACGTTAATACAACACACACACACACACACACACACACGTTAATACAACACACACACACGTTAATACAACACACACACACACACACACGTGTTAATACAACACACACACACGTGTTAATACAACACACACACACACACACACACACACGTGTTAATACAACACACACACACGTGTTAATACAACACACACACACACACACACACACGTTAATACAACACACACACACACACACACACACACGTTAATACAACACACACACACGTTAATACAACACACACACACACACACACGTGTTAATACAACACACACACACGTGTTAATACAACACACACACAGCTTCACACGGCAATGACGCTGGAATCCGTGTACAAACGTTGGTCCGCGGGTGTACTTTCCTGTAAATGCATATTTCTTTGGATTCATATTTCGATGCATATGACGAAACAATGAAATAAAAACGCGGCTGGGATGTGATGCGAGTGAGGACTCCCTGCTTGGAAAATGCACCCAGCTGTCCCAGTGTTTCTTCATAATAGCCTGCAATAAACGACATTACTGATTTATTTGAGATACAGCCTTTTAATAGTCCGGTCACCATCGTGTGGCAGCAGGAGTGTGCCAGGGGTTGTAAACCGATTACAGAAGCACATCATACAACAATTTGATTTTATTGTGTTATCTTTCGCCACATTATATGTCAATAAATCACATTCTAGACGCGTTTGTGCGAGTATAGAGAGAGAGGGAGCTGTGCGCAATAAATACCATAAGAAAGTGAGTTTACAACACTATTTCATTGTATGTTTGTCTTTTAATAAACTCAATAGCCTTACAATGATTGCACATTGAACGTTTTAAAGAACATTGTATTTTTAAAATCTAATGTATTTAATCGGATGTAGACTAGCTTATGAGGAGCATTAACGCCCGGAGGAATCCCCCTGCAAAAGCAAGGAGAAAGTGCAATCACGCCACGGGACTTTCCACGGCTGGGCATCGTGGAAACCCCCTGCGTGTCCAAATGCGCTTAAATAGCGCGGCTGTGCGCGGCTCTCTGCTCCACTCGGAGCCCCGGCCGCGGCGGGACGGTGCGCCTTTACGCAGAGCTCCCGTCTCCAGACCCGGCCTGCAAGCCCTGCCTCTAACACTGCTAGTGCTGTCGTTTTCTCCCTTCTTTCTTTTTTCTTTCTTTCACATATGAGTTCAAAAGTTTATAAACATATTGTATGAATGTGTATTCTGTGTATGATATTGGTCTATTATTATCATCATTGAATTGGTCATAGGTTATGAAATTCTCTCTCTCTCTCTCTATAGAGAGAGAGAGAGAGAGGAAGAGGGAGAGAGAGACAGAGAGATGGGGGAGGAGATGCAGTAGGTGTGTGTGTGAGTGTGTGAAAATAAACTGAAAGTGTATTATATATAACAGATCGATTAGCAACGTACAAAGCAGTCCACACCTCACCCAGGAAACCCAGCACTGTCTCAGGAAAGGACCCGGTACATTCTGGGGGTCAACTGGCTACTAAAATCCAACAGAACCAAATGATCCAAAATGGCCTCCTCTGAGATGAGTAGCTTCCTCTGTGCAGAGAGGAGACATCACAAGACTGTGCTGCTTAGTCACTCAGCCACGTGAGGACATAAACATCCGGTGAAGTTGCTCTGTGCTCTCAGTCAAAAAAACTTTTCATAGCCTTATGGTAAGAGATACATTTCCAATGAGTAATAGAACGGGGAGGTTTTTCAAGGTTCAAACAATTGGGACATATATATATATATATATACAGTGAGGGAAGAAAGTATTTGATCCCCTGCTGATTTTGTACGTTTGCCAACTGACAAAGAAATGATCAGTCTATAATTTTAATGGTAGGTGTATTTTAACAGTGAGAGACAGAATAACAACAACAAAATCCAGAAAAAAACATTTCAAAAAAGTTATAACTTGATTTGCATGTTAATGAGGGAAATAAGTATTTGATCCCCTATCAATCAGCAAGATTTCTGGCTCCCAGGTGTCTTTTATACAGGTATACTGTGTGACGTGACTCTTCGGTGCCCGGCACAGCTTATGAACATCATAATTGGAGAGTCCCGGATTTTGGAAATCCCCCCTGAAAAAACTAAAAAAAAATGTTCTTGAGTAGTAGCTAGAGTGAGGAGCAGTCAAGGTGGAACTTTATCTGTGAGAAGCAATCTGCATTCGTCCTTCTCTCTGCGATTATCATCTGGTAAGACGATTGAATTACTAATGTTAATCTTATGTAAACAGGTTCTTCAGGTCTGTGCAACAGTCCTGTCATGATTCATGGTATTCTAGTGCTTTAGATCGGACCCATGTTCCTGTTTAACCTGAGAGAAGAATCTTTTTAAACACATCCTACCTCCCTGCACAGACCACAGCACTGAGATCCGAATCTTTATCGCTACCGTAAAGCAGTGCTGCTGCTCAAATAAGCAGTAGGTCACAGGAATATGGGTTGCGTTTCTGCTTTATTGTTTCCAGTGATGTCTAGCAAGCCTGAATCATATCTATAGCCATGTTCTCTGACCCTGTCTTCTGCTTTATGTTTTAGCCGATGTCTTAAGCACTCAGTTATGCAATTAAATATATTTTATTATCTCCTTTATTGCACATTTTTACTTTCTAAAATGTATGACCTTTGAGCTCAACTCGTGCAATGTTGTAAATAACTGGAAGCATGCAGCTGTTCAAGAGATTAAAACAATTTAGTTTGCAAATCCAGTGAATAATCAGTGTGGGTAAGAATCTGGCTACCGAGGCAGCAGGGCTGAACGGTTCAGGCGGAAGAAGAAATGTGTGTGATCAATTCTTAGGACGTTGCAAAGCTGCATTTTTTCCATCTTCAGGTTAAAATGTGGTTTATAATTGACTTAGAAGAGTGCAACATATTGTCTGGTACCAATTAATACACCCAATTTCTTACCGTCAGCTTTTTCTTTTCTGCAAAGAAGGTAGCTGTGACGAAACTGGAATGAATGTGTGTTAGCTCATGTTTGTTTAACATTTTCTGGCCCAAGGACTAAGAGGAAGCTGGAAACAGATAAACAAGGCAATCACACATGTGCTGATGTTTGCAAAGACTGACTCAATGGGAATGAATGAACCAAAACAATGTATAGAATGATGCGCCAGGAAATGTATTTATAACTGATCCCATATGATTTTTAAACACAGACCTTACTGCCCGAATTCACCTGGGACAGTTTTAAGGCTGTTAGTTTGGTTTTAACCCCAAGGAAGCACGTGTGATGCATATGTTGCAAGCAGTGGCCATCTGTTAAATACCAGTTACGTATATGTCACACTGGGTTCTTAAGGGTTAAGACTCCAGCCTTGCCTTCACCCTGTTAACCTAACTGCAATGCTAATTGATGTGTCTGCTTATGTAGGGTGGGGCCTGATCCTCAGATAGGGTGGCAAATTAAAAATAAATCAGCCCGTGCTCAACTGAGACAAATAGAGGCTGGAAGTTTCTGTTCCCTGAAGACAGGGCAGGAACACACTGGAGTCTCCACACACTTAGAACGAGGTTAGTTCTACTCAGAAGATGTGTTGTTTTTGTGTAGCAATATTAGCACAAATGTGTTATTTCATGAACACTAATATGTTGGCATATTCAAGCTAAACAAAATATTAATTTTACAAGGGAAACCTTAATATTAATTATTACTATGGCAAACATGTCTAAATCTGGATATTTAAAGTGTAGATAACATGAATGAATACATAATAAATAAATAACACTGAATATGTTATACATTCAAATGTTGTCAAGTATAACAGACGCAGGGGTTTTGTTTCACATGGCCCCAGGGCTCTCCCGTACTAAAACGATAATTAATTACTTTTCTTAATTGTAAAATTAAACAGAACACAGCCTAAGGATTGTAATAAATTAATGATACTCACCTCTAGTCACTTCGTGGCCACAGAACACGTTTTGTAGAAATAACACACTTCGATTGTGCGAGAAGAAAGACAGCACCTGCACGTATTGTGTGGGAAACAACACAACATGTGTCACAGGCTTATCAACACATTACCCCTAAGAGTGTAGTTATCCTATATGGTGGGTGCAAGTACATGAGTTCTGCACTTTCCTTTGATGGGTTTTACGTCATTCCATCAAGTACTCAATTCGTAATGCGTGTGTGTGTGTGTGTGAATGTATGCATTTATTAATTATCTACCGATGTATCCAGGGCGGCTTACAGTTTACACAAGTCATTGTGTTTTAATTTAAACAGACGTCATTAATTTTGCAGACATTATACATTTCAGTCCTGGGTATAAGAACATGAGAACATAAAGTGTCCGATCGAGAGGAGCCCATTCGCCCCATTGCGCTCGTCTGGTGTCCATTAATAACTAAGTGATCAAGGATCCTATCCAGTCTGTTTTTGAATGTTCCCACATTGTCTCTCCAGCCACATCGCTGGGGAGTTTGTTCAGATTGTGACGCCTCTCTGTGTGAAGAAGTGTCTCCTGTTTTCTGTCTTGAATGCCTTGAAGCCCAATTTCCATTTGTGTCCCCGGGTGCGTGTGTCCCTGCTGATCTGGAAAAGCTCCTCTGGTTTGATGTGCTCGATGCCTTTCATGATGTTCTGAAGGGCGGGCACTTTCATTAAAGTTAATTATTATACTACTCAACTATTATTTTCATGCCCGTCCCTCTGTGATTACTCTCAGGACGCCCCTGTCCTGACACGCAGGGAAACTGCGTCTTTACGCGCCTCTGCGCATTTGCTGCTGTGGTCTCGGCAGACGTGTGATACTCCGTCCCTGCGCTCCGTGTTTAGGTATCAAGTCGGATCCATGGCTGCCGGCGCACACGGGCTGCTGCTGCCGCGGCTCCTGGACGCCCCCGGCCCCCCAGCCCTGCCCTGGTCCCGCTGGGTCTCGCTGTTCCTGGATCGCCTCTCCGCCGCCGGGCCGGAGCAGCACAGCGACGCGGGGAAGCGAGCACTGCTGCTGGGGCACCTGGGCAGGGAAGGACGGCGGCTGTTTGCCAGTCTGGGCGCAGGACCGTCCTTCAGAGATGCGGTGGAGCGGCTGGCAGCGCACTTCAGCCCGGGCTTGAGCGCCTCGGTGCCGGGCACAGGTGAGCAGGTTGCTGGGTGTGGGGCTGCTGGAGGAGTCACGGCCGCCTGGCTGTGAAGCTTTGCCACCCAAAAAAGTTTTGCAGCGGAATTTCCACGCTTTAAACGTGTGTCGTTTCTATGTGTAGGTCTCAATGGTTTTGTATAAAGACAGAGGTCGACCTCTCTGTGCAATCAAAATAAAAGTGCTATTAATGCAAAGGAAGTAGTATGACAAAACGTTGTGTAAGTGCAATTTTACAGGACAATGAAACAATAAATGACAAGTCCAGTGTGTCCCAGGGCTGGTCGGTTTGACTGTAAGCGCTAACGAAACACTGTTACCTTACAATAAGAAGCTCTTTTAGAGGAACTGAGACGCACCTCTGTCATGTGCTGCTCTGCAGGGCTGCCACCTGTCACTCCATCAATCTGACATGTCAGTCTGATGAGTCATAGGCGAAGATGAAACTAGCGATTGCTGTGAAACATCTCTGTGGTAAGAGCTTTCTATGAAAATGTATGCTTTGTTTTTAGGTGCACAGGCTGCAGCAGTGTGGGGGGGCTGTTTTGCATGTCTCTCCGGGGTCGTCCACACTTTTACAAGATGCTGCTCCGTCAGAGACACACCTCCAGGTAGGCTATTCATGTGCATTTGTCTTTAAAAGAAAAACAAAACACTCATATAGAGAAATGGAGGACTCAGACTTGCTCTTGTGTGTGATGCCCATATTCTTAGCATTTTTTATGTAAATATTTTTAGCAGTGTAACTTGTAAGAAGCCACAGAGCATCCAAGTAACTGTCAGGTTTGCAGGTTTGCCAACTCTACTGTATTATCAAAGCCGCTCGCCGTCACATACTGAACCACAAGAGATTTTTTTTTTTACCAGCGCAAAGCAAGTACTACCATTATTACTATCAATGTGGCAGCTTTTCTGTTTCAGCCAGACAACATGCAAAGGATCTCAAAAATTACTCCTGAAAATTCAATACACAAGAACAATAAAAATGAGAAGATAAATATAAAGATCAAACGTTAAGCCGAGAATCCTGAGATACAGATGTCATCAAATTGCGACTAAAGGATCATTAACAGGAGTCACAGACAAGCAAATCTGTGCCATTGGCTTTAGCTCCATCACAGTCCCAGTTACTGCAGTGGTCTAATTAGCGTATTCACAGGAGGAACCAAATGTTTCAAATAATGTTGCAGGAAGTGTACCTTGATTCAGAAGAATATTGAAGCCATGGACTACACAAGACCCTTCATATACTGCGATGTGTGTCTGATAACATGACTAGGTTCATGACGCTCATGAGGGCTGCGGGTGGAACAGGAATTAGAGCAGCCTGGTCTTCGAGGAGCTGGGTCCGAGCTGTAACGTCCTGTGCTTTTTTTACAGAAGCTGACCTGGAGTGGCTCCCGACCCCAGTGCAGGAGACACTTCACTGCTCTGTCCGGCCGTTCTTCGACTGAAGGAAACAAGAAGATTACATTTATACGTAAATCTTCATGCTGCTACTCTGTCTCTGCCATTCCTCTCCGCTGCTGCTTTTCATGGGTCACATCAAGACAGTGTTCATCTCCAAGCAGGGACACCCATCTGAGATCTTCCTGGATTTAACTGTGAAGGCCCAAAGAGATCGAGAGGACACTGCTTCTGTTATGGGAGTGATACACGGATACCTCAGTGACAATTAAATATCACTCCACTTTATTCCTGGTTCAAACTCATTTCAGACCCAGCAATCTGCAGATAGCAGAAACACTGTTTTCTGTGAAATAGTCATACTGTGATGTTGTGGAGATGTTTACACTTACTGCACACAAGATAGACTGAATGTGTCATAATGCAGGAAATGTTCTTGTTTTTGTACATGCTCCTTTGAGAGACTGCCAGTACTATATTATAAGATCAATTATATAAACTCTCTTCATATTAAAGGGATGTTGTATCCCTTGCACTTTAAACACTGCAGTCTCCCAACAGGCACAAGTATGAGTTTACAGGACAGTTCCTGGATCTGGCATTGTATGATGTGTGCAGCGGTGCTTTACCACAACTGTCAGCTTTTCCTAATGTAACCAGAAAACAGACTTTTATTTTATATATTATTTGTGTTTTTTTATATATTATTACAATATATTTGATGTTCATTTCAATTTTTTAAAGTATTTTTAAATATATATATATATATATTTTACATAAATATTTAAATACAAAACTAATGATAAAATTATATTAATCGAATGGAAATAACACGCTACACATTTGTGAAAAAAACATGTATTTATACATATATATTATAGCGATCCTGGCGGGTGTCTATGTGTATGAGCCAGTAGGGTAGCCCAAAGATGGGGGGGGGGGTGGATTTAAAAGTGTGTATGCTGGGTGGGTGGGTCAGTTCAGGGACCCTGTCTCTCTGTGTGAATGTGTTATATGTGGGGCGTTAATGTGTTGAGTTAGGGAGGGATGATTGTGGGTTTATTGTGTCTGTGTGGCACAATAGACAGGGGGATATATAAGAGTGTGATGACGTGCCAGGAGTTGTGTTAGAGTAGCTGAAGAGAAAATCAGAGCTGTGAATATTTTATTGGAGCCTTAGGGGAAAAGTGGGGGAAGTAGATTTGAAAAGATCAATGAAGACCAGTTTTGTTTCTGCTTCGAATGCTTTCATTTCCACAGCAACCATGAAAAGGCAAGGTCGCTACAATATATTTTAAATACAGAAATAACTACAAAATGTGTCACAGTTTGTCATCTTCACTTTCTTTCCTACCATCATTGTCAAGAAAGCTCAGATTCTGTTCAACTCCACAGCTCTCCCTCATTTTCAAACTTTCTTGTTTAATTTTGATCATGATCTCATCTTAATTCCTGTCCAGGAAAGCTTGGAAAGCTTGGGAGCAGCTCTCCCCCTCCCTCCCCCATATTCATATTCTGGGCGCTATATTGGCATGCCATGTACGATGTATTGATGTATTGCCACAGCTGAATACTTCTCAGGGATGGTAAATGTCACCAATGTGGCAATGATGCTGCTACCACGAAGGGGGGGCTGCAGCCTCTTCACCTCCAACAGTCCCCCCACTCTTCCCTCTCACACAGGGCCAGTCCTGGGGTTGACACACACGACATCCTGACTTGGAGTGTAAACTTCATAAATCGAATAAATCTCACCACCTGCCAGCCCGCCAAGACGAAACAAAACAGCAGACCAGGACAAAAGAGAAGTCCGGCATCAGTGCAGTCCTTCTGCAGAGGGAGATGGGGGCACTGCAACAACCAGTTTCCTCACTTGGTGCTGAACCCAATTCGTATGGTCTCTACCACTTCTCTTCCTCTTTGTGTCCCTGTAACCCACCATCAGTGAGTACATTTGCATGCGTCGGCCAGCAGCCTCATCGAGAGGTTCCTTATTTGGCACCGGGATCGCAGGCAAGAGGGTGACAACAGGTCAACAATCTTGGTTTAAAATTCAGGGGGATGCAAGGGAGCAATGGAAGTTAAAATGGATAATAAAACTATACAAATTGTGTGTGTATTCCCCCTCCCCCTCCTACAGGCAGCACTATGGATCTCCCAATATATACTGCACTAGAAAAACACAGGCTAATATAGGAGGTGCAGTAGTTAAACTAATAAAACCAATTAAAATAAATATAAGTACAGAATTAAAGGTTAAGAGAAATTAAAGGCTTCCAGGTTTGGGGTTGCAGTTTGACTTTCCATCATCCCGAGGGAGTTCAATTCGTTATTTTCTTCTCTTGTCCTCCCTCTCTCTCCCTCACTTCCCTCCCTCTGTCTAAGTTTCACTTTTTCTTACCCAATATTTGAAGTAGACACACGGTTTTCAAATAGAGAACCTGAGAGACACTTTTTCCCCCCAAGAACATAAAACTTGACAAGTGTTTATTATTATTATTATTATTGGAGAGCTTTGTGTAAATAGTTGTAAAGGCCATTTCAATGTTATTGTTTAGAGTCTGTTGTAAAATATCACAGAACTGTCCCTGGCAATGATTTGTATGTATTATCTTACATTAAATAGATCATATGCAGATCAGAGTATGAAAAAAGCTAATAATATGGCCCAGGTGCCAAGCAATAAATAGTCTATACCACAGAAACAGTAATGTGCAGAAAGATCACCCACTCGTGTGGCGACTTAATCTTATTCAGTTGCTCAGTGAAGTACTTCTAGGACAGTGCCGTCCTAGTTGGTATGATGGCGTGATGTTCTTCAAGTTCACTACTAGTGTCATTCAAGGTGAAAACCAGGGTTGCCAGTTCCACTTAAAACCACGGAGCTGGGCTTGTCCAACCACACTTTCACTTATGATTTAGCTTTGCCACTCTGTGGTATATTTTTGGCTTGTTTTAAGCCATGGGTGCTTGGTGAAAATGAGCACATTTGCCACAAAATATTTTGCAACTTGAATGGTGTACAAATATTCCAATTCAAATGCATGATTCTGATTGGACATCGTATGGGCTACATTAGTTGCTTTGCAATACCATTGATTGATCTTAATACCAGCCATCCAGCATTCCCCACTATTTTGTATTTTAATTTTGAACCATTTGAACCAATTTTGAACAACTGGAAAGTTATTCAGTGGCCCCATTATGGTATACATACAATTACCTTTATATATATATATATATATATATATATATATATATATATATATATATACATTATATAATATATATATTATCACTTGTTTTTACAACCAAGGTTGCTTATTTCCTTGCGAAAATTTGGCAACTACTAGAGCTAGAGCAGCACTGCCAGACCTGGGCCACGAAAAAGACCAAAATAATGATCTTCCAAAAAAAGCCCAGATGTCAGGAGAGCAGATACCGCTCCACTCTAGACAACACCGCCCTGGAACACACCCTGAGCTACAATTAGATCAGTGCATCAGGGAGCTTTGTCCTGGCAGTGAAGGCACTGAGAGGGAAACCCAGTAGAGCTTTCTATGCCATCAAAAGAAAACTATACAAAATAAACATCCCCATTAGAATCTGGACCAAGATCTTAGACAGTGTCATTCAGTCCATTGCACTGTACAGCAGGACTACACTAAATGGGACAAACACCCAACAGAGACCCTGCCTGCAGAGAAACAACCCCAATCTTGCATGCAGGGCCGAACTGGGCTGCTACCCACTGCTCATCCCCATCCAGAAGAGAGCACTGAAATTCTGGTGCATCTATAGACAAATTCCCCAGAGTCTCTGCAACACAAGGCCCTGAGAGCCCAAGAGCTGAGCCCAAGAAAGAGCCCAAGAAAGAGCCCCTCAGTCAGCTGGCCCTGAGGCTCACTGCCCCTAACCCCACTAACACCACCCAGCCTCAGACCAGCACTGCTCACCAGCTGCCCATCAGAGTCAAACAACTTACTGAACAAACTAAAACCTCCTCTCTGGAACATTGGGACACAGAAACTAAATCCTACGGTGAACTGGATTGCTATCAGGCCCTAAACAGAGAGTGCACCTTTGCAGAGTCTCTCTTCACTGTCAGGAGAGGTGGACACACAGAGGAGCGGCGCTGTGGACACTGAGAGACAGGAGAGGTCAAGACAGAGATGCGTTTCCTCCTGCACTGCATTAAATATGCCCAGATAAGGGACACATTCTTCAACAAAATAATAAATGCCCACCCACCCAACACAAAAAACTGTCAGTCCTCCTGGGGGAGGGACACACAGCCAATATGTCACCGCCTGCCACAGCCTGAGGGGCACAGAGACACTTGAGCAGCAGCTGTAAATAAAACGTAAATACTTGTTTATAATGTATATCATTGTATCTCTATGTTTGAAATCAAATCAATATTTAACCTGTACATACAACATGTACTTTCTTTCTATGTATAAAAGACCATTTATATTTTATTTAATTTTGTTTTTCTGTACTTTAATACACCTTATTGTGATTTATAATTTTATAATTTATTTATTTTCCATATATGTATGCAAGTCTAATTGCTTTGACAATACAATTTTATTTCGTCATGACAATAAAGCACTTTAAATTGAAAACTTGAAAATCAGATCTCCACAACAAACACAACAATCGACCTTAAACTGAAGGAGAAATACCACGAAATTTGGGAAAACAAATTAAAATGTATAGATAAACGTGAATGTTATCAGGCCCTAAATAGGAATATTACATTTGCAGAATACCTAAAAATCAAAAACCCAAAAGAAAGACAAACAAGGTACAGACTCAGCCACAGCCTGGCGATTGAAACGGGCTGACACAGACGGCCTGTGAGCCACTGTGAGCAGGGAGAGATGGAAACAGAGACGCTTCCTGCTATCCTGCATAAAATACACAGACATATGAAAATAATACACCCCCACATTTCTGAACCGTATCAGAGAATTCACACTCCTCCCACAGCCGGACGGACAGTGTGGGGACAGTGTGGGTACAGGGTGGGGACATACACTCATCTTGGTCTCAACATTACAGATGAAACATCGGGGTGACTGCATTGCCAGTATTGTGTGTGTGGCTATAAGGTTTGATAAAGTTGTCTATTATTAATTACAAAATAAAAGAGGCTGCATTGGAACAAGAGTGCCCCGATTGATTATTTTAAGTATGTAGCAGAAACTGACAAACCAGAGAGTCAGAAGTGTTACATGTATATTTACACTTATATAGCGTAACATTCGTAATTATCCATAAACCCCATTGCAGGAGACAGTGGGACAGTAATTCTGTGACGTAAAGCAAGACAATCATTCAATTGTCAGCCCTGGCTATACCTCACACTATATCTTAAACATGGCATTTGCGTGAGCCATCGTGTGTGGACCTGAGTGGGCATGTGACTAATGACCGATCTCACTGTATGCAGAAGTGAAATCTCACTGTATACAGAAGTCAAATCTCATTGTATACGGTAGTATGTAGTGTGTGTGTCTCAGTATGTAGTGTGTGTGTCTCAGTGTGGTGTGTGTCTCAGTTTGTAGTGTGTGTGTCTCAGTATGTAGTGTGTGTGTCTCAGTGTGGTGTGTGTCTCAGTTTGTAGTGTGTGTGTCTCAGTATGTAGTGTGTGTGTCTCAGTGTGGTGTGTGTCTCAGTGTGTAGTGTGTGTGTCTCAGTGTGTAGTATGTGTGTCTCAGTGTGGTGTGTGTCTCAGTGTGTAGTGTGTGTGTCTCAGTTTGTAGTTTTTGTGTATCAGTTTGTAGTGTGTGTGTCTCAGTGTGTAGTGTGTGTGCCTCAGTATGTAGTGTGTGTGTCTCAGTTTGTAGTTTTTGTGTATCAGTGTGTAGTGTGTGAGTCTCAGTATGTAGTGTGTGTGTCTCGGTGTGGTGTGTGTCTCAGTGTGTAGTATGTGTGTCTCAGTGTGGTGTGTGTGTCTCAGTGTGGTGTGTGTCTCAGTGTGTAGTGTGTGTGTCTCAGTTTGTAGATTTTGTGTATCAGTTTGTAGTTTTTGTGTCTCAGTGTGTAGTGTGTGTGTCTCAGTGTGGTGTGTGTCTCAGTGTGTAGTATGTGTGTCTCAGTGTGGTGTGTGTCTCAGTGTGTAGTGTGTGTGTCTCAGTTTGTAGTTTTTTTGTCTCAGTGTGTAGTGTGTGTGTCTCAGTTTGTAGTGTGTGTGTCTCAGTGTGTAGTATGTGTGTTTCAGTATGTAGTGTGTGTGTCTCAGTGTGTAGTATGTGTGTCTCAGTGTGTAGTGTGTGTGTCTCAGTTTGTAGTTTTTGTGTATCAGTTTGTAGTGTGTGTGTCTCAGTGTGTAGTGTGTGTGTCTCAGTGTGTAGTGTGTGTATATCAGTATGTAGTGTGTGTGTCTCAGTGTGTAGTGTGTGTGTCTCCGTGTGTAGTGTGTGTGTCTCAGTGTGTAGTGTGTTTATATCAGTATGTAGTGTGTGTGTCTCAGTGTGTAGTGTGTGTGTCTCAGTGTGTAGTATGTGTGTCTCAGTGTGGTGTGTGTCTCAGTTTGTAGTGTGTGTGTCTCAGTATGTAGTGTGTGTGTCTCAGTGTGGTGTGTGTCTCAGTGTGTAGTGTGTGTGTCTCAGTGTGTAGTATGTGTGTCTCAGTGTGGTGTGTGTCTCAGTGTGTAGTGTGTGTGTCTCAGTTTGTAGTTTTTGTGTATCAGTTTGTAGTGTGTGTGTCTCAGTGTGTAGTGTGTGTGCCTCAGTATGTAGTGTGTGTGTCTCAGTTTGTAGTTTTTGTGTATCAGTGTGTAGTGTGTGAGTCTCAGTATGTAGTGTGTGTGTCTCGGTGTGGTGTGTGTCTCAGTGTGTAGTATGTGTGTCTCAGTGTGGTGTGTGTGTCTCAGTGTGGTGTGTGTCTCAGTGTGTAGTGTGTGTGTCTCAGTTTGTAGATTTTGTGTATCAGTTTGTAGTTTTTGTGTCTCAGTGTGTAGTGTGTGTGTCTCAGTGTGGTGTGTGTCTCAGTGTGTAGTATGTGTGTCTCAGTGTGGTGTGTGTCTCAGTGTGTAGTGTGTGTGTCTCAGTTTGTAGTTTTTTTGTCTCAGTGTGTAGTGTGTGTGTCTCAGTTTGTAGTGTGTGTGTCTCAGTGTGTAGTATGTGTGTTTCAGTATGTAGTGTGTGTGTCTCAGTGTGTAGTATGTGTGTCTCAGTGTGTAGTGTGTGTGTCTCAGTTTGTAGTTTTTGTGTATCAGTTTGTAGTGTGTGTGTCTCAGTGTGTAGTGTGTGTGTCTCAGTGTGTAGTGTGTGTATATCAGTATGTAGTGTGTGTGTCTCAGTGTGTAGTGTGTGTATATCAGTATGTAGTGTGTGTGTCTCCGTGTGTAGTGTGTGTGTCTCAGTGTGTAGTGTGTTTATATCAGTATGTAGTGTGTGTGTCTCAGTGTGTAGTGTGTGTGTCTCAGTGTGTAGTGTGTGTATATCAGTATGTAGTGTGTGTGTCTCAGTGTGTAGTGTGTGTATATCAGTATGTAGTGTGTGTGTCTCCGTGTGTAGTGTGTGTGTCTCAGTGTGTAGTGTGTGTATATCAGTATGTAGTGTGTGTGTCTCAGTGTGTAGTGTGTGTGTCTCAGTGTGTAGTGTGTGTGTCTCAGTGTGGTGTGTGTCTCAGTATGTAGTGTGTGTGTCTCAGTGTGTAGTGTGTGTGTCTCAGTATAGTTTATGTACCACGGGTGAATTGTGTCCCTAACGGCGCCTCGTACTCCAGTCCTAAAAACCCATGTTAAACAAGTATATCTTTTTTTTTTTTGGTATGTTTATTTTTTGGCTTGTTTGTTTGTTTTGGTCTCATGAAATTTAAAATAATGTATATTAATAATTTAAAAAATGAATAAACAAACACCTGTAAATTGGTTACAGAAAAACAACCGATTCCCGTCTGCACCAACATCACACGGAGCATTATTTATAGACCACCTCGATTGAAAACTCATGAATCAACTTACACTCACCTAAAGGATTATTAGGAACACCTGTTCAATTTCTCATTAATGCAATTATCTAACCAACCAATCACATGGCAGATGCTTCAATGCATTTAGGGGTGTGGTCCTGGTCAAGACAATCTCCTGAACTCCAAACTGAATGTCTGAATGGGAAAGAAAGGTGATTTAAGCAATTTTGAGCGTGGCATGGTTGTTGGTGCCAGACGGGCCGGTCTGAGTATTTCACAATCTGCTCAGTTACTGGGATTTTCACGCACAACCATTTCTAGGGTTTACAAAGAATGGTGTGAAAAGGGAAAAACATCCAGTATGCGGCAGTCCTGTGGGCGAAAATGCCTTGTTGATGCTAGAGGTCAGAGGAGAATGGGCCGACTGATTCAAGCTGATAGGAGAGCAACTTTGACTGAAATAACCACTCGTTACAACCGAGGTATGCAGCAAAGCATTTGTGAAGCCACAACACGTACAACCTTGAGGCGGATGGGCTACAACAGCAGAAGACCCCACCGGGTACCACTCATCTCCACTACAAATAGGAAAAAGAGGCTACAATTTGCACAAGCTCACCAAAATTGGACAGTTGAAGACTGGAAAAATGTTGCCTGGTCTGATGAGTCTCGATTTCTGTTGAGACATTCAGATGGTAGAGTCAGAATTTGGCGTAAACAGAATGAGAACATGGATCCATCATGCCTTGTTACCACTGTGCAGGCTGGTGGTGGTGGTGTAATGGTGTGGGGGATGTTTTCTTGGCACACTTTAGGCCCCTTAGTGCCAATTGGGCATCGTTTAAATGCCACGGCCTACCTGAGCATTGTTTCTGACCATGTTCATCCCTTTATGACCACCATGTACCCATCCTCTGATGGCTACTTCCAGCAGGATAATGCACCATGTCACAAAGGTCGAATCATTTCAAATTGGTTTCTTGAACATGACAATGAGTTCACTGTACTAAACTGGCCCCCACAGTCACCAGATCTCAACCCAATAGAGCATCTTTGGGATGTGGTGGAACGGGAGCTTCGTGCCCTGGATGTGCATCCCACAAATCTCCATCAACTGCAAGATGCTATCCTATCAATATGGGCCAACATTTCTAAAGAATGCTTTCAGCACCTTGTTGAATCAATGCCACGTAGAATTAAGGCAGTTCTGAAGGTGAAAGGGGGTCAAACACAGTATTAGCATGGTGTTCCTAATAATCCTTTAGGTGAGTGTATATTAGACAAGCTCTGTGTTGAGCCTGGTGACCACCAGCTCCCTCAGGATACCCAGCACTTCACCCCCACTTCGCCCGCTATATGTGCCTTCAGACTGGCAGGTCTGGCTTGACCTATAATAACATTATCCAAAAAACATGCAGCTCTCTTCTTAGCATCAGGGCAATCATTGTCCAGTTGAGTTGGATTGGACTGCTGTGTCCCGCCACAACCCACCCCAACACCCCTGCGGGGAACAAGTAAAAACACCTGGAAATCCCAAGAGAAGAACATCTGTGAATGAACAGTTGCAGGTGCAGGATTTATGCCATGTCTGCCCACGGTGTAGCAGTCACGTAGCCCTGCCTCCCCTCTTCCAGCGTACCAGGGCAGATGAATAATACTGAGAGCTGTCATCTATAGTTTGGGGGGTTCCAGTCTGACTGTACATCATCCCGAGGAAGTTAAATGTCACTTCATCCTTTTCTTCACTTGTCCGCCAGATGTGCTACTCATCATTGGCACCATAGGGCCCGAGTCACAGCGAGCTCAGCACGACCCCTGGAGACGTGGAGGGACACGTTCAGCAGCACAGGAGCCAGAACCCCTTAGACAAAGCACAGGCTCGGACAGGCAGCTTCATGAGTCAGTAACATTCAAATACAATAAAAAAACAACTCTGTACAGCTAAAAATAATCTGAAACAAAGCCCAGCCTCAGTTACTAGGTGTGTGTGTGGGGGTGGTGTCCCGCTCTCTCACTCACTTCTTCTCCCATTCCGTCAAATTTTTACTTCCCCATTATTTCAAGTGCTATATAGTTGTTTCTAGTTGATAGGTGAGTTTTGGTTATTGTTTATAGTTGATGATAAGTGCTGTATAGTTTTTTAATTGCAGAACTTGAGCATTCAAAACCTTATTACCTTTACTATCTCTATACCTGCATGGTTTCATATTAACAGGTGGCATTTGTTACTGACTTAGTTGGAAACGCAGCAGAGAAACAATGAATGAACTTTTGAACAGTTTCATTTACATCTTTATTTTTTGAGTTAAGGGGAAATATCCAGAAGTAATTTGTTAAATAGCAGTTTATATGTTACATTTTAAAAAAAATGTATTTAAAAAAAATTAAAAATTAAAAAACAAAAAGTTGGGTGTTGGGAAATTAAGCACTTCCTCATTTTGAGTCTTATAATGAATAGATATTTATACTGTAACATGGTTTTATATTATTGGGTTTCACAGGCTTAAAAGCTACGGCTACTCTGCACTCACCATGATTAGCAAACAATTTCCCGATCCTCAAAGCAACCCCGCTACTGACAGGAAACCACCTGAAATACTCAATTGTGGTACTCAGACACACTGAGCAGCAGTGAGTAGCAAGAGTGTAACAACAAAAAGTTCATTTAAATCATAAAATATCCCCACCGGTCACTAAAAAAGCATCATTTGCGCTCCAGCAGCAGGTGGCGCGGACTGTCGCCTTCAAACAGGGATCCATCGCGGAGGCGCACAGCCGTCCAAGCGCGCAAAGTCTCCCTGCGTGCGGCTCCCGCAGCTTCACTGCGCAAACAGGGCGCAGACGCACACATGGCTGCCGGCGCACACGGGCTGCTGCTGCCGCGGCTCCTGGACGCCCCCGGCCCCCCAGCCCTGCCCTGGTCCCGCTGGGTCTCGCTGTTCCTGGATCGCCTCTCCGCCGCCGGGCCGGAGCAGCACAGCGACGCGGGGAAGCGAGCACTGCTGCTGGGGCACCTGGGCAGGGAAGGACGGCGGCTGTTTGCCAGTCTGGGCGCAGGACCGTCCTTCAGAGATGCGGTGGAGCGGCTGGCAGCGCACTTCAGCCCGGGCTTGAGCGCCTCGGTGCCGGGCACAGGTGAGCAGGGATTCATCTCCTGTATGGAGGCTAATCCATGCAAACATACGTACATGGAATAGGAAATAAATAAATGTAATAATGCAATAATGCAGGTGTTGAATGGGCTGAGCTGTGCTGGGGCTCCTGTGCGCTGTTTTACAGTTGGCGCCCTGTAGCGGCACTAGGGCACTTTGTGGGTGTCTGTCTCAGCTCTTCACACTTCTGCACTGGTCATGCCCATCAATCGCACTATTAACGCGGGCTGTTTTCAGAAAGTGGCTTTTCCTTGGTGAGGTGTGCATCTTCGTAAATAATGATCTCAATACTTTTGGGCAATGGGGGCGCTGACCCCTCAATTTTGAAAGTGGTGACACTAGCATGTGATTCTTATATTATTATTACAGCTTATTGTATTAGTTTAACCAGGTTTGTCGGTTACGTGATTATTATGATTATTGTGATTATTATTTTTACCTTTTAATTTTATTTAATCAGGTTTGGTTTTAATTAATATTATTATTTCTTGATTAAAACAGGGGTCGGCAACCTTTACTACTGGAAGAGCCATTTTTGACAATATATACTTTTCCTGGAGCTGCAAAAAATAATAATTTAATGCGGGTAACACAGCTAATTTAGGCTATATTAGCCCACCACCACTACAGATTGCCTAAATGAGCTGTCGTTCATATGTTTACTACAAGGTGGCTGCACTGCGTGTGAAATGGATTGAAAAAGTGTCAGACCATGAAATCAAAATCAGCCTATTTGATAACAGGATAAATAAAACGTAGATTAAAAAATGTTCGTCAGTTTATTCTCATTAAAGGGCTCGTTTAAGAACACAGGGGAGCATTCAAGACCCTTTTCATCAGGATCGCGGTTGATTTAAGACACATTTAAGGTCAAAATACATACAAATTGACAGTCAAAATACAAAGTTTGACCTTTGCGCTGGGGGGCTAAGACACATTTTGGGGTAGCTGTAGCCCCCCACCACCCCCCGAGCCGCCACTGCTCCATCCTCTCTATTTTTATAATATTTCTATTATATTCACTGGATAATAAATACTTTAGGTTAGTGTTTAGTACAGACACATGAAACAACACCCATCACTTTTTCTATATTTTAGTATTTCAAAGCCTTTCTTTAAAGGCTGCATGTACAATACATACTGTACACTATACATCACCGCAGTGTGGGGGGGCTGTTTTGCATGTCTCTCCGGGGTCGTCCACACTTTTACAAGATGTTGCTCCGTCAGAGACACACCTCCAGGCAGGCTATTCATGTGCATTTGTCTTTTAAAGAAAAGACAAAAAACACAACAAAAAGAGAAATGGAGGACTCAGATTTGCTCTTGCGTGTGATGCTCACTGTGTTTATATATATCATACTCATTTTTGAAATATGTTTTGTCTGTTGAGCAGGGGACCTTGTATGAAGCCATGAACAATATAGTAAAGAGTCACGGAGTACAGAGTAACTGTCGGGTTTGCCAGCTATCCAGTGCATGTGTCCTCTGCTCACAGTCTGGTTCAGACCGCACACTAAACCCGTCCTCAGCCCGTACAGGACGACATATTTTGTTTAAAATTATATACATTTTGGTTTCGACTGTTTTATTGTTGATCTCGACGTCAGTTTTTTTTATTTTCTTCGTTTACAATAGTTTTTATTTTGAATTCGTTAATTGAGCCCATTGCGTAGAACCAGAGCAGAGCAGGACACCAGGTGAATATGTGGTGTTTGTGGTCACTCCCTGAAAGTTTTGTGTTGTACGTGTTGCATTTATTTTTACTTCTTAGTTAATGTTATTTTGTAAGTATTTATTATTAAATAATAATAATTAGTCGAGAGAGACGGGGAGGAGGGGTTTGTTTAAAATAGGGATACAACACAATTATTGACGCGTTATATTTTGCAACATAAAACAGTTTATAAATATTATTTTATTAACTCGAAATATGAAATACATATTTTACGTTTTACTTTATACAAAGTGAAGCGCTTTGAAATGGACCCGCCTGTCTGTCACAGCTGCACATCAATGCAGAAACGATGTTAACCGGGTTGTGGAGGAGGATCAGTGCCAAAATGAGATGAACGTCATTATGAACATGAAGATGATTACTAACATGATTATGAAATACAGGAAATACAAGAGACGCTACGAAATGTAGAAGCGCACTGAGAGATGCAAATAGCAACGAGACAAACAGGAAATAAATCTAATGAATGAATAAATACATGTTGAAATAAATAAACCAGATTAATAAATACATATATAGGCCTAAATATCCATGTATTTGTTTAGTCATGTATTTATTTTCTCTGTGTATTTATTTTACATTCCAGTATGGATAGTCCTCCACACTCCACAAACCATATAACTATATGTATGTATATATATATATATATATATATATATATATATATACCTAAAAAAACATCATCCATACATCATAATTCGGACCCACAATGTTGCAATCACGTGTTCCGGGAATCAGCACGATTATAACTCGTTCACAATGACTAATGTCATTACACAGCCCAGATGTCGGCTGTATTATATGCAGTATAGGCTACTTCAGCAGCCGGGGGGGTGGACATTGTGCCGTCTTTTTGGAAAGATAGTTGCCATTACATTATTATGGTAACCGCTGCTCTATACTATATAGCAGTTTAAGGCACAGTAAGGTTCAGCCGTCATAATAATTTGTTTTGTGTTATTGATGTAAGTGTAAATAAAATAAAATAACCATAATTATGGTCTACATGTTTTTATAGACTATTATAGTATAGTTCATCATTATGAATATATTGTTGATATACAACTGCCCTTCTCTCCAGCGGCTAAACCGTCTCTTCCCCAACAAATATAATTTCCTAGTTTAACCCACTTGCACTTATTCTACATCAGGCACTTTAGCCTCTTTGTGGTGTAGCTGGGGGGCCACCGGGCCAGTAGCTGTGTTGCACCTAAACATCCAAATAAAACTGATATAAAAATAACAAAAAAAAACGTTCTGTACAAATTGTTATATATAGCAAATAGTGTGTAATGTGTATTAAATGCAAAATGTACACTCTTAATAATAATAGCTGATGAAACCAGTTGCCACTTCTTTCTCTGCGGGAAATTCAGCTGCTGTATGTGTTACATGTTCCATGAGCTGCTGCAGTAACTGTGTAGGAATGGTTCAGTAAGGCATGCATATTGCGTTTGCCTCTCTGCTCTCATATGTGACTGACATGGATTCAGCAGTGATTGGGAGGATGATGGTAAATCTAGTTCTGAACAAGAGGATACATGAATAAGAGGACACGGCAGTTTAAAAGTGTAAACAGGTGTTTGAGATAAATACAATTAAAAATACACAGACCTTACTTAAACATTCATAGCAACACATGGGAACATGTACGACACACAAATAAACCCCCTTCTGTTGTCCAATTTACAAAGATTTACATTATAATCTATTGTAGTAACTTCTAACTTTGTTTGCACATACCTTTACTCCTGTTCATTACAGTTTTATTGTATTATTATTATTATTATTATTATTATTATTATTATTATTATTATTATTATTACAGTCATATCAGTTTCCTGATATCCTATACTTGTATTATGGCTTATTTAATCAACTGTTCACATTATGTTCAATAAGATTAAAAAAAATACACATGCAGAATAAGTTATTAGTAGACCATTTCTTATCAAGAGTCATTGCGTGTTAAATTGTACAGTCACATGATAACTCTATAACTGGGGCGCATCTTGACAGAGTGAAATCATTTCCACCCCACTCTCCCCAGCTCCTGTTCCTGTAATACACCTGTATTAACATGCATTAAAAAAAGACATCCAACAGATTTAAGACATTTCTTCTCGTAGTGCCATATTGTACAGTAACATATCGTTTTCAGTAATAAGTTCGTCAGGTATATTCCTGTATATATGAACAATATTTAGATAAAACATTCTCTATACCGCTTTATCAGTATATTGTGAGTTAATATTACAGCAGTAAATTAAATGACAATACAAATCAGCTTCACTGATTCAGGCTTTAACTTTCGCATTGTTAAATTCGTTTAAACTAATCATATAACTATTAACGACAGGCTTAACGTCCATTCAATGTTTGCCCCCTTTGAGTAAGACCGAATTTAAAGTGAATTTGGACGATAACTATGACAAATCGATGTTATTAAGATGTACGGATAATATTAATAATATATTTAAATAAAAAATAAAAAACTTACAACAGGATCTCGACGAGTCTCCTGCTACGAGTTATGTTCATCACACACACAAACTTATATATATACAAATCTATATATAAACATGTAACAGTAATATATATATATATATATATATATATATATATATATATATATATATATATATTACAGTATATTATATATACAGTAATATGTATATTAAGACATAAATTATACAAATATAGCTACAGTTTATGAGTGTCAGCCGCTCTCTTCTCCTTCACAGACACTTTCGGACGAATCAATGAGCCAGTAAAGCACAATAATGCGCTCTGTCTGGGTCTGCTTTGAGTACTCAGTCTCTCTCTCTCTCTCTCTCTCTCTCTCTCTCTCTCTCTCTCTCTCTCTCTCTATCTATCTATCTATCTATATATATATATATATATATATATATATATATATATATATATATATATATAAATACAGGATACAGATTGTACATTTACAAGAATAATAATACAAATAAAACATTTTAATATAAATGCACAAATAACAATTTAAAATAATGAATTTATTACAATTAATATAACTAACGTTGGCACAACATTGTCACAAAGTATACCACAACGTTGTGATTAAGTTGATGCAAAACATTTCGTAACGTTATTAAGGGCCGGATTAGATCAAAACTTTGACCACCCGCTAATAGAAAGCAAAATAGCAACGTTGTGTTGCCCCAACCAATCCACACCCTTACTACAGCGTTATTAAAAATGGCTCCCGAAAATTCAATACACAAGAACAACAAAAATGAGAAGATATATATAAAGATCAGACGTTATTCAGGGAATGATACAGATGTTATCAAATTGAACCCGCAAGCAGCGAGACTAAAGGACAAACAGGCGAACCTGTGCCATTGGCTTTAGCTCCATCACAGTCCCAGTTACTGCAGTGGTCTAATTAGCGTATTCACAGGAGGAACCAAATGTTTCAAATAATGTTGCAGGAAGTGTACCTTGATTCAGAAGAATATTGAAGCCATGGACTACACAAGACCCTTCATATACTGCGATGTGTGTCTGATAACATGACTAGGTTCATGACGCTCATGAGGGCTGCGGGTGGAACAGGAATTAGAGCAGCCTGGTCTTCGAGGAGCTGGGTCCGAGCTGTAACGTCCTGTGCTTTTTTTACAGAAGCTGACCTGGAGTGGCTCCCGACCCCAGTGCAGGAGACACTTCACTGCTCTGTCCGGCTGCTCTCTCCGACTGAAGATGATGATGATGTTTATATGTAAGCCTTCATGCTGCTACTCTGTCTCTGCCGTTCCTCTCCGACTCTCCACTGCTGCTTATCACGGGTCACATCAAGATAGTGTTCATCTCCAAACAGGGACACCCACGTCTGTGTTTTACACCTTGAAGGCTGAACTGTGAAGGCCAAGTGCAATAGAAGTCAAGAGCTCACTGCATCTACACATTTAGCACTAGTAGTTTGCCGTAGATAGCAACAGTGTCTTCTGTTTTCTGGCCATTAGTCATACTGTGATGTTGTGGAGATGTTAATATGTGTGAGAACTGCACACAAGACAGACCAGATGTGTCATAATCCAGGAAATGTTCTTGTTTTTGCACACTGAAGGGTTTCTGGCTGCTGTGGGGATGCACAGGCTCCTTTCAGAGACTGACGGCACTATATTATAAGATCAATTATATGAACACTCTGCATCTTAAAGGGGTGTTGTATCCCTTGCACTTTAAACACTGCAGCACTTATAGTCTTCCAACAGGCACAAGAATGAGTTTACAGTTTTTCCCTAATGAGTCCCCCAAAGACATTGGTGCTGTGGACTGCAGTCAGGTCCCCATCAAGGCACCTCAGGACCAAATGATTTTGTGAGCAGAAGATCATGTCACAGCATGAATGTTCAGGTGCTTATGACATTATCACTGACATGAAATTAAAGCTGCTACGAGGAACCGGGGCCCAGCTGTCTTTTATTTTGTTTATTTTGATCATAAATGTTATCATCTGATAGTCACATAAACATTTTTTATTTGATGTTCATTTGTAATTGTTTTATGTATTTATACATATATATTACATACATATTTAAATACAAAAGTAACTACAAAATGTGTCACAGTTTGTCTTCTCTGTCTTTCCTACCATCAGTGTGAAGAAAGCTCAGATTGTGTTCAGCTCCACAGCTCTCCCTTGTTTTCAACCCTTCTGTTTAATTGTGGAGGGGTGGGGGACGATGGAGGACACCAGACCTGATGTCTAATGATCTCGTCTTAATTCCTGTCCAGGAAAGCTCGATGGGTCTATTCTGACCGCCGTGTCCCGCCCCTGCTCACATCAGCACACATTTTGTTTCCTGTCTGCAATTTGAGACTTTATTGTTACAGTTGTTTTGTATTATTGTTATTATGAAGCCAGACCTGATGTTTAAACGTGGTACACTCTCGGCACGGCGCTACTGTAGCATGCAATATTTGCATCATTTGACGCCATGTCTGCCCACGGTGTAGTCACGCAGCCCTGCTCCCCCCAACCAGCACACCAGGGCAAGATGAAAAATAACTAACTCCTTCACGGTCCCATCTGTTCCTCTCGGGGGCAGCTCTCTCCGGATCGCCAGCCCAGCCAGCTGTGCTCTCCAGCTGCGTCTTGGCTATTAAAGATGTCCCATTTGTTTCTTTATACTCCCATCAACGAGTCTCCTCACTTGGTGCTCAGCCCAACTTGCTGTGGTCTCTACCACTTCTCTTCAGTGTGCGCTCCCGCTCCTCGTCCCTGGGAAGGAGCCAGCTGTGTCTCAACTGAGCATTCAATTAGTCACCATTAATGCCGTTTACAAACTATCCCCACTTGTCATCAAGTCAAAGTCAACAGTGTGACAAAATACAAATAAAAAATAAAATGCAAAAATAAAATGAAGCCAACAATAAATCAAATACAACATTAACTCAAAAGTGACTGCCCCCCCCTCCCTCTTTCCCTCACTTGTTATTTCCCTTTGTGTTAGTTTCTCTTTTTCTTACCCATTATCAAGCACACGTACTTTCCAGATAGAGAGCCTGAGGTACAGAGACTTTTTTGTTTTACTTTTTACCAAGAACATAACTTTTTCCATGACATGGCAATTGACCTTTCGCAAAACCCCCCAGATGGAGGCTGAAGGGATTGCAATATGCAGTGAAAGGATATGATCACAATATTCAAATCAACAAGGAAGGGACACAACAATAACTGAAGCACAAGCAGACAGATCTCAATCAAACAGTGAGAAACCCCATAAAGTCATCCTAACATGCGGCAGGACAGCCCTGTGGAGCAGCCGTGCTCTCCACTGCCGGGTCAGCTCTGTTTCTACAGCTGAAATCTATCGGTCAACAGCATCCGATCGACCTCAGCGGACAGTCACCTGAAGTTAAACCTATATACGAGCAGCGGCGTGTCCAGAAAATGTTCAACGGGGTGGCCGAGTGGGGGCACAGGGCAAACTGAGGGGGGCATCCTATCCTATTGGGCGCCCCTAGCATTTGCCTATTCCGCCTATATGCCACGGCCGGCCTGAGCTCATAGAGGTAGCTGGCTATCTAGCCTAGTGAGGTAGGATTGTAACGTTTTATCTTTTGAATTGCTATGTGCCCATTGCCTCTATGCACACATGAGCGCTGGATGCTGGCGGTACTAATAGAGCCCGTGCTGTATTGAAAGCAAGATTGTTAATGTTATGTATGGTTGTGGCTGTGCCTAAAAGCTGAGTTGGGATGTCTGTCTTTGGGGAAGTTTCACTTGGTGTGTTGATTTGCATGGTGTGGGTATTATTCTGTTTAACTTTTGATAGTTGTCTTATTGTCAGTAACACGGTGTGGTTTGATTCACTTGTTTTCAGTTGCAATAATATTAGTGTTAGTTTCATGTTGCACTGTGGCAACTGTTCTTTCTCCGCTTGGGTTTTGAAGAGACATCTAAGAACCGAGACGTTCACCTTTTACTGAGTGACTAAACTGGGGTTTATTTGGTATTTTATGCTAAGTAGTAATTGTATGGTTTTAGTTTTTGTAGTGTGTTTAAATAAATGTGTATAGGTACCATTTTACAGTGCGCCTACTCTGTTTCTTCATTTAATTGAAGCAGACTTGTGGAGAATATTGGGTTATTAATCTGAAACGAGAGGTCCCTCCCCTCTGATCATACAGAGGGTGGGTGGTCGACTATAGGCGGACGACCCCCCTCAATTGCCACAACTTGATTAATTTATAAGTAATTAAATAAATGCGATTAAAAGTTACATATGTCATAACTGTATCAGATCTCAAAACCCTTTATTTTAGTGCAGCATTACAATGCACACAACACACAGATCAGCCAGTTTAGGCAGAAAGCAGCACCTGTTTCAGAGATTATGAACGTCTCACTAAAGTGTTCTAGTGGAAATGGTTTGCACACTGAACCAGTGCTTTGCAAACATATATAATACTGGGATTCAGAATCACAGAATGTGAACACTGAATGTTCTTAGGGTACACAGATGATGTTCTGGGTCAATTGTACCCGTTATCTAAAGTGAATACACAAAATTAACTTCTCTGTAGTTCTCTCTCTCACTGCTCACCCACTTCATCTCGCTCTCATAGCTGCACATACGTGTGTTATGTGTTGCAATGCCTTCAGGGTTACAAATTGTGCATAAACAGACTAATTTTGATCAATATTGATAATTTGATAATATTGCCAGAGTGCACAGTTTCCTGAGAGAACTGCAGAGCTCAAACCTGTGGGAATTATTTTCTCTGTTGGGGAAGACATACACTGACACGGTGTGTTTCTGTGGGCAGTGGGACTCCTCTGTGTGTGTCCCTCTCTGTGCGTCCCCTGTATCCACACAGAAACGGGCGCCTAACTGCCAACACCCAAGCTATTGGTTTTCTGTATTTTAAAATGTATTTAGCCAGAATATTTTTGTGTTAAAATTTTGTTAGCTTTTATACTTTATTTATTCCTACTTAGAATGTATTTTTTATACTTTACTTCAGGCTGGTTCGGGGTCAGAGCAATATTTTCTCACGTTTTCACATCGCCCAGAGTTGCTGCAGTGCTAGGTCAGGACTAGCTTGTCACCACGAGCACTTTACACTCGGCAACACTGTTTTCAACCCGCCGGCGGGTTCAGATGTAGCTATTAAAAACTGACATTATTATAGCAGGAAACATTTTGTAATACCTGGAAACGAGAGACCTCCTGATAAGATCTGACACTGCTGTGTAGAGATACTAATTTGCAAAAAATTGACTCGAGTTTGAGGATTGTTATTTTTAAGAAATGATCATAACTCCTTCAATTATTATCGAATTGTCACCTGGTTTGTCTTATTACTTGTAGTTTGACTAGTACTTTAAGGGGGAAAATAAGAAAATTATTAAAAATACATTAATAATATACACTACTGGTCAAAAGTTTTAGAACACCAGAGATATAAAAAAAAAAAAAAAAACAAAAAAAAAAAAAAAAAAAATAAAAATAAAAAAAAAAAAAAAAAAAAAATAAAAAAATGATACACACAGACTGTGAGTATGCTCTGCCAGGCCTGCACTGCAGCTGTGTCTGTCTGACTCACTTTTCACATCTGTCTCTCTTTTCCGTCTGTCTGACTCACTTATTCCATCTGTCTCTCTCTCTCTCCCATCTGACTCACTTATTCTGTCTCTCTCTCTCTGTCTGACTCACTTATTCTGTCTCTCTCTCTCCGTCTGACTCACTTATTCCGTCTCTCTCCGTCTGACTCACTTATTCTGTCTCTCTCTCTCTCCACCTGACTCACTTATTCTGTCTCTCTCTAAGTCTGACTCATTCATTCCGTCTCTCACTCCGTCTGACTCACTTATTCCGTCTCTCTCTCCGTCTGACTCACTTATTCTGTCTCTCTCTTTTCATCTGACTCACTTATTCCGTCTCTCTCTCCGTCTGACTCACTTATTCTGTCTCTCTCTAAGTCTGACTCATTCATTCCGTCTCTCTCTCCGTCTGACTCACTTATTCCGCCTGTCTCTCTCACTCCGTCTGACTCACTTATTCCAGTCTCTCTCTCTAATTATTAGTTTTATGTAAAGTATAGTTACAGTGTATGTACACAGATATTTATTTTTAATTATTTACAAGTGGGGTTTGTCCGTCCCTACCCGAGTGCTCTGGCTCAGCTCAGCAGTCTGGAGCAGAGGAGGCTGAGCAGCTGCTTGATCTCCCCCAGCTCGGTGGGGGCCGGGGGGGCGGCCTGGGTCAGGGCTGCGGCGTAGCTGAGCGGCTTCTGATGGGCGCTGTGCCTGGCGCTCGTGGGGCGGGTGGGAGGCTGGGTGATGGGGGGCTGGCCGGTGCTGCGGCGTCGTGGTACGTGTGCTCCAGTGCAGGGGGGCTGTATGCTTGGCTGGCCTCTGTTGGTATTGCTGTGGGGGGGTGGGCTGGCTGGGCTGCGGCCCAAGGCTGCATCTTTCAGGGTCTTCGCTAAGACTCTGACCCCCTCCTGATTTAGATGCACCCTGTCATGGAGGTGCCAGGGGCGCACAGAGGGGTGGTGTGCCAGGTGTACATTGGGCAGGGCGGCGCAGCCTCGGGTGATCTCAGGGTTGAGAGCACCGATGATGTGTGGAGGGGTGTCGGCTCGAGGCAGCAGTGTGGAGATTATTATTTTGGATTCAGGAAACTCCTGTGTGGCTCTCTCTGCCACCCTCCTCACAGCCCCGGCGGTGTCCTGCTGCAGGGAGCCCAGATCGTTGGTGCCAGTGTGGATGATGATGCAGGCTGGGTTCCCCAGTGTGTGGTGGCCCGCTCCGTGTCCCTGCAGCGGAGACTGCTGACGCGCCGCTTGGGAAACAGCCTCTGCAGGTCGAGGTATTTCCCATTGCTGTCGATGTCCATCTCTCTCTCTCTGTCTGACTCACTTATTCCTATGGAGTGAGTTCAGTCAAAATTTGCGAGCAGAGAAATACACTTTAAACATCCAATCCTTTGTGTAACAGTCTGGAAAGTGTCAGTCTTGTCATTTATAGATGGGATGTAAATGGCTATGTTTTAGTACAGAAAGTCACATTGAGCGTTTTCTACATTAAGTGCTATTCACCTTAAGTGAATTATTATACGCAGAGCTTAAGGTCGTAATCATATTGTTAGTAAAAACATCCATCCTCTATTCATAGTAGGATGTGCCTAACTGTAAATGTACAAACTTTGCAAAGTAATGGTTATGTTTAAAGCGCATTAAGCCACGTTGAGCTTTTTGAGACTCTCCCTCTGCTGCCGTGTGGTCAGCCATGTTTGATGAGAATGGAGATCGATAGTGCGATGATCTTGGATGCTGATCTACGCGTTGTTTTTTGAGTCTGCGTGAAAACTGTCAAAGAGAGTTGCGAGCGTGAGAGGGAACTGCACATGCGCAGCGAGAAGCGTGAGCGCACAGCGAGAACTGCGCAAGTGTAAACGAGATTGAACGAGCGCGGAATTGAATTGTAAGTGTAAAATAAAAAACGTCAGTTTAGTTCTGCACGTAAGAGTTGTATTTCTGAGCTCGCTAATTTTGACAGTGAACTCACGCCATATATTGCGTGAAAAAGCTTTATTCCCTGGACCTGTTTAATAAGTTTATGCATGACACGAATGGTAGGAAGGGAGTTCATTTATCCTCCTTTTTTCCTGATTTAAAGTTGTTTTTGGTCTCAGCAAATGTGGTGTGAAAATCCACTGTAGTTGAGTTTGATAGGCAGAAGAGGTTTCGGTTAAAGAAGTTGGTGAGCGGTGCTCGGAAACTGATTGCCCAAATGGTTGTTAAATGCACAGAAGAGGCAGCTGTATACCATGGCTGTTAAAGCCCGCCATTACCCAGAGCTGAAAGAGCTGACCGACACCAAGTGGAGGACTCGCCTGGGGCTGGGCGAGGCTGTGCTGCCTTCCTGGAGGGAGCTGTATAAGCTGCCCCTGCCCAAGTGCTCAGGAGATCTGCAGTGGTCCTGACTGGCTGGCTGAGTCGGGTTGACCATGGGGTGGAGGGGTGCTGTCCTTTCTGCCCCGCAGTGCGACTCCAGCCATTTTTAAATTTTTTGAGCCGGCCTGCTGAGGTCTCTTGGGGTGGGTATCAGTAAAGAGCTTTTGATTTTTAGCGTTCAGGATTCATACAAGGATCGCCATCAATGCGCTCTGGTCAATTTTCTCCTGGGTCAAGCGAAGTCAGCCATTTTAAAATCCCGTAATAATAGGCTGTCCAGTGCAGGTGTTGAGGATGCACAATGTATTTTTAAAGTTCTAGTCTCGACTAGGATAGCGGTGGATTTTACGTTTTTTTCCATGGTCATAGATTTCAACTCTTTTAAGTTGAGGTGGTGTGTAGCAGAGGGGGTGTGCAGCGTAGGCGAGATGGGGTAACTTTTAATACATTTTTAATTTGGTCTTATGTTTTATGTTTGCTGCCATTTCTTTTTGATGGTTTGTTTATCTTTTTCATACTGGACTGGATCATCTTTATTTTGTTGTGCAGAATAAAGGGGTTTCAAATCTCAGCCTCTCTCTCTCTCTCTCTCTCTCTCTGTGTGGAGACAGAACTTGAAAATTTCTTAAAACATTTCACCAGATTTAATCATTTTAACAATCAGTTCTCAAATAGCATCTAATTTCAATAACCATAAACATGGAAAAAACAACTCAAAACATTATTGGAATTAATAATGAAATTTCGGAAGCAGAAAACCCAACTTCTGTCTCCTCTGTATTTTCAGTGTTTTGTAAAATAAAGGTGTTAAAAATAAAAAAAACTGTGTGCGTGTGTGTCTCTCTCTCTCACTTTCTCTCTCTCTCTGTGTCTTCCTGTTGTACTCTCAATATCTCTCTTAGTTTCATGAGTGCAGCAACCCCAACCCCCTTCCTTTTCATATTCAGGGCGCTATATTGGCATGCCATGTACGATGTATTGCCACAGCGTTAGAGATTGTTGAATACTACTCTACTGGTAAACATCACCAATGTGGCAATGATGCTGCTACCACGAAGGGGGATCTGCAGCCTCTTCACCTCCAACAGTCCCCCCAACTCTTCCCTCTCACACAGGGTCAGTCCTGGGGTTGACACACAAGACATCCTGACCTGGATTAACAAGAGTGTAAAAACATTTCCTTCCCCCACCCCCCATCTTGACACCGGTGGCTATAGCTGGTTTGGATTACTACTGTAATATTAGAATACAGGAAAAGAAAAAGTGCTTGGGTATCACAAACACGCACTCACACACACATTCACACACTCAGGGCAAGCAGGACAAAACATCTCAGCCCCACCTCCACCTTCCTGTCTCAGGGCCGGCTCAAACAGGCTCACACCAGCTCCTCCACTCAGCCCCTCTGCTCTCCCACTCAGTTTTCTCCTTACAGAAAAAATGCAAATACCAAGAAGACAATAATGAAGGAAGGTCACATACAACAGACGAATACAGTCAGATACCAACAACTAACAAAAAAGATAAACAGGGATGAAGTATGAATGTAGAATTTTGCTAGAAATATTTTAAAATGTACTATGAATGAGACATCTTTGTATTCATGTCTAAAAGACAACAATATGTGTGCAGCTTGTAGATCAACACACATTCAAGTGAGTAAAAGAGAATATATCTGCCCAAAATATTCTGATAAATTAGTTTTAGTTTTGATTAGTTTGATTAGTTTGATTAGTGGACGACCATCTCCCCCTGCTGGAGCCCGAGCCAAGATCTTTTAATTATTTTATAAAAGATTATATTTTAAAATGATTTTTTTTGGGTTGTTTTTGTTATATTTCTTTGTCAAATGCATTGGCCGTTTGGTTTTAATTTTAAATGAATTGGACTGTTTTGGTTTGTTTTTTATTTTTCCTGTTTTATTTTTATTTTTTTATTTGTCCGATTCATTTTCAGTTATTTTCAATGTATTCGACATTTTTTGTTGGTTAGCAGGTTTGCTTTTAGCACATTTGTTTTTCCTTTTATGCACATGTTCAGTTATTTTGAATTTAATCACTTTGAGATTTAAAAAAAATGTAAGTGATTTTAGTAATTGATTTAAAAAAAAATTAATCACAAGAATTAAAATGTTGAATGTTTTTTATCTGTAAAATGTAAAATACGTTCACCTAATAAGCAGTATTTGATTAGTTTTTACATGTAGACAGAATTTAACTGGTGCTGTATCCCTGAGGCCTGGTCTTTTTCTGAAATATCATAATTTTGGGTTGGTTCATGTTTACTGCCAGAGTCCAGCAGGGACCGGTTCCGCCGCAGCTGCTGTTCTGTGGGCGACGGCAGCACCAGGTCATGTGCGTGGAGCAGGAACTTGATCTCTTTAACGTGGAGAGAGGCCTGCAGACTGCGGCAACGCACTGGCCAATTCACTGATGTAAATATCACTGGAGAGAGAGAGAGAGAGAGAGAGAGAGAGAGAGAGAGAGAGAGAGAGAGAGAGAGAGAGAGAGAGAGAGAGAGAGAGAGAGAGAGAGAGAGAGAGAGAGAGAGAGAGAGAGAGAGAGAGAGAGAGAGAGAGAGAGAGAGAGAGAGAGAGAGAGAGAGAGAGAGAGAGAGAGAGAGAGAGAGAGAGAGAGAGAGAGAGCAAAACAGCAGGGAACGCAGAAAGAAAATGTCATGGGTTGCAAGAGAAGTTAGAAAAGTACAAAGTACTACTGATATTATTTGTAATGGAAAATATGACTATTAACATGATCAAATGCATCTGATATAATCTTGTTATGTCATTGGTTTCACATTGCACATTGTGTCAAAATGTCACACAACAGAAAATTACACATACCTGTTTAAAATATATTATTAATCAAAATGATTTATTTATATTATAATTTACCTTTTCTGTCTTTGATTATATTTGCAAATAACCTTGACCTCCGTTCGGCGCTAACTCAAGACACATCTTTTCAGACAGTTCTTGTAATATTAGTCCTTTTATCCACGCTAGATAGCACTTCAGTTTTATTATGCTTCTTGCGTTTTTGATCGTTTTCCTCCTTGCTCCCTTTCCCGTTGCCCTTGACTGTGACAGCACTTAGCTTTACTGTCCAGGATGTAGGACCTCACTTACTGTACTTGCCTGTGTAAATTGGAAGTTGTAAAATGTTTTATATTTATTATATTTTGAATTATGTTTAATGTAATTTGAATTTGTAATGTTTGATGCCTTGTACTGAACTGTATTCTTGCACTTTGTATTGCACTTATGTTGTAAGTCGACCTGGATAAGGGTGTCTGCCAAGAAATAAAAATAATAATCATTATTATTATAATAATGCAAATGAAATGTTTGTGTCACGGGAGGTGACAGGGCTTTTTGGTTGTTGTGCTGATTATTTTGATTGCGCAAAAGTGACTTAGTTACTTTTTGTTCTTGTTCATATCTGTGTTATCATGTGCGTATTTAGTTAATTATTGATTGAAAGAGGTTATTAAGAGTGCACACTGGTGTTTGATTTGGGGAGGCACCCCCTCTGTGTGACAGCCCCGGCTTTAAAAGGAGGGGAGAGAGAGGGAAATGCGGTGGAGAGAAGTCTGAAAGTCTGAAGTCTGAAGTCGCCCTTCCGGGTATTACCCGAGACCCCTGATCTGGAGAGGGACGCACTGGTCCAGAGTGAAGTGGACATCGCTATGTGTCCAGGACAGTGACTGGAAGCAGAGTCAGTGCCATGGCACAGCTGTAACTCTCCTGCCTGCTGTGGCTGATGGCGATGTGCAGTTGCATTGGATAATGTCTTGTTATCGGGCTGTTGGAAGATGGGGTGGGGACTAAGTGTGGCTCTGTGGCCCTGTGGGTGTCGTGCCTGGACTTTGCTGCGCTGGCGGAAGGAGATGGGGTTCATGTGGATCCTAAAGGAAGCCGTGAAAGTATGGTGGCCCTGAAGTGCAACCCCTGGAAAAATAAAACAGCGGCTGTGAGATTTGAAGTGCTGAAAAAATAAAACGGCAGCGGCTGCAGCATTTTCAGAAGCAATTACAGAAGGGAGGTACATCGTAAAATATATTTTTCTGATGCCATTGGACAGCAAGTATCATATTAATATTGTTGTGATCTTCTGCTCTCTGTCCACTGTCCACATATTAAGAGTTATAGGGCTGTCCTAAAATGTATCAGAAATGAATGAAAGCTTATGGTATCACTAATTTACTTAAACATGTATATTTTCATATACAATTACAGTACTGAGCCTATATGTAAACTCTAAGAAGTGAAGGTTCTAATAAGAACCTTTTTGGATCCCAGGGTTGATCCTGTGGAGGAACCCGGTTCTTATTAGAACCCTTTACCAAGGTTCCCTGCAAACCAGGATCCTTAAAGAACCTTAAATGTGTGTTAAATCAATCATTCATGATGAAAAGGCTCTTAAATGCTCCCTTGTGTTTACCATGGACCTCGCGCCTCTTAAAGAAACCTTTAACTCATGAAGATCTCAAAGGCTCTGAATAGAACCACTGAAGAACCTTCCATTGCTAGAGTGAGTATGTACTCGGTTGGTGTTTTTCTGTCATTCATTTACTGTAGAAGCTTTATTTTCTGTTAACTGTATTTGTAAGATTTTACATTTAAAAAAGTAAAGTAGTCCTGATCCAATGTAAATTACAATGTGTGGTCACGCATAAGTGGGGCAGGCTAATTTGAGAGCAAGTCCAAACGATAGAATAACACTCCATCACATTTACAAATTACATTCTGGGAAGCCTGAATTGTGGTCTAAAATAGAGGTGACACCAGTGACAAAAAGGCAGCACAACCATTGTTTAGGTAATGTAGTAAAAATATCAAAATACATTAAGCTGTCATTGATGTTGATTTTATAATAAAAGCGGTAACTATTATCTGACTATGTTTTGGTTTAAACAAATTACATTTTTAGTAAGTACTGTTGTGTTATAGCAGGCATATGTGTTGATTTATTGTATTTTATTTATGGTGATTACTAATAATTATACATACAGTGGCAGAATTGTATTAAATACTTTTTGCTGAATCGAGAGAAATTCTGCATATAGCATCTACGGTATGCGATACAGTAATGTGTGTGTTTGTACTTGTTGGAAAATGCATGCACTACTTGTTCTGGTCCAATAACTGCCTGCTACAGTGTTTTACAAAGCAAACACAGGAGATTCGGGCGCATTAGAGGACCTCTAAACCTAGCAGCAGACATTGTCAGAGCTGCTGGCACAATGGATTGAGTGAGGTCTCCATCGATCAGAAGGCTTTTGACAAGGTCCGTCAGTCCCGGTTTGAGATGCTGACAGCTGTAGGTGTTCAGTGCGCGGAGGATCAGAGGCGGTGGTTTTTGTCAGGGGCCAGGCTGAGGGTCTGGGCCCCAGGGTGCGACTGCAGTCTGGCCCCTGCAGGCTGACGGGAGGCCTGGACGCCTTTCTGCGGGTGTGGGGGTGCAACTGGTTTCATTCATGGGAATCTGTTAATGGCAGCACGGGTGTAGATTCTTCTAGCTGCGTTTAAGAATGGGAAGAATGGGGAAGAATGGGTTTTTAAGTGAAGAATATGTTTACAGTTCTTTTTGTGTGCTTTCGAACTTATAGTGTCGTTTTTTTAATAAAGGTGTTAAAATAAAATCATTCAACAGCGCATGCGCAGTCAGTCAGGGATGCAGGATTCCACGGGATGCTACACGTGGATGAAGATGCCAATTTACACTCTGTGGCCCAGAGGGGCAGTGGTTCTGTTTACAGCCTATTCCCATGTGCAATCAAACCAAACTCACCAGCGTGGCAACTTGAATCAAATACTAAATTAACTCGCAAAAGTGACTGTCACCTCCCTCTCTCCCTCACTTCTTGTCCCTCTGTCTCATTTTCGCTTCCTCTCCCGCATTATTTCAAATACATATATTTTTCAAATAGATGTTTTGCAGGAACATAAACATGTTTTGTAAAACATAACCAGATACTTGATAATAAAACAATACAGTGCAATAAAGCAATATCCTCATGCAGCTAGATGACTAATGACTGCGCGTAATGTGGGTGGATGCGATCACTTCAATCACAGGTGCAATACAGCTCACGCACATGGGCACAGTCACAGTCTGTGTTGCTTTCCTTCCTGTCCTGCTCCAGAAAGCTGCACTCGTGTTTTAAAACCAGACCAGACGCAGATGGCACAGGGCACAGATGCCAGGGAGCTGCGGGCTGCGGGTTGCGGCGAGGAGAGACCCCCACGCCAGGACCCGGCAGGTGAGCAGCCTCCTCCTCTCCGACGGGTCACGCCTGACTTATCAATCGATTCATTCATGCGGTCATAACTTCATCACATCTCCAAACTATGTATTTTAATTGAGCATTAATGTCGCACAGATCGGGACAGTCTCGCTTTTTCGTGGTGGATTGTTTGCTCACTGGAGCAGTACTTCTGCAATGTTGTACGACATACAATGATGGGGTTCCTCCTGCACAGAGTGTGAAGTCCTTGCATGTCTCAAAGCGAGAGAGGTTAACTTTCTCCACGAAAAGCTCCTGCTGATGTGAATTGTGGGTGTCCCGGGTGGCAGTACCTGCTATAGTTTAATGAGGAAAGGGGAGCCCCAGCGCCAGCAGGCCCCACAGCAGGACCAAATGAAGGTTTTATTTGAGTTTGTTACCTTGTTACACGTGTAACTCAATGCTCAGGTCTGTGTCGGCGCAGCCCTCAGTTTACAGCAGAAGTGACATTCATACATGAAACAGCAGGAAACAGCAGGGTGTAGGAAACAATCTCAGGGCAGGCAGAAGGTAGGGGGGGTTTACAACACTTCTGAACAACACAGACTCTCTCCTGTCTGCATCTCCACAGGTGTGCACCCAGGTCTCCTCTCCTGGGCTCTCAGTCAGCGGTCAGGGCGCTGTACTTCCACCTGCCGTGCCCCGGGTGGGGAGCCCAGCCTCTCATCCCCTTCCTCCATTGGCCGACCGCCCCATCCCCATCCCCATCCCCATCCCCATCCCCATCCCTCTCCCTCTGCTCTTCCTCCTCCTCACTGTAACTATTTTACGCATCTGTTCCCCCAGATGCCGTGACCTCCAGGCCTGGGGTCTGCGTGTCCTGCAGGTCGCTCTGGAGCAGATCCCGCCGCCTCCTCAGATGCCCCTGCTGCGGTGTGGCAGGAAGTCAGCAGCCACTGCCTGGTAAGAGCACAATCACTCCATCGCTCCCCAGCATTTATGTGTTCCCCATTGTGTGCACAAACTTCAGATTAGTCTGGAACACAAATCGTAGTGACTGTTTTGCAAAAGTGGGACATGTTGTGCAGGATCTCCATGAGTAACTAAGGTAGGGTTAGGATGTAGCACCTTTCCTGTCTCTTTCCCTCTTGGCTATTAAATCCCTGATTCCCTTTAGCTTATTTGGTAACACAATGACAATGACAGACTTTGAATTTGTGTTTGTTGCTCACAGACCCCAAGCAGCTGGCCCTGCCCGTCCAGGAGACCCAGCCTGTGCAACTCTACAGCTCCACCAGGCCTTTCTGGGTCAGCTAACTGCCAACACCAAGCTATTTGTTTTCTGTATTTTAAAACATTAATATTTATGTAGCTACATTTAAAACTTTATTTTGTCTTAGTTGAAATGTATTTTTATACCTCACTTTTTCGGACTGGTTCCGTGCCAGCTGTATGCTCACCGTTACAGATGTTTCCCGATCTATGCGATTGGAGTAAAATGTTACGGTACTTCGGTGTTTTGGCATTTTACCCCGTTGTCTTACTCACCCAGAGTCATATGAATCTGTGGAAACCCTTTTTAATTCAGTGCGTCCTGTTTGAAGGAATCTGAATTTTTCATTTTGTTAGTTTAACACAATTGCAAATGGTCGCAAATCACTGACCCCAAAAGCCGGCTAATACCGTACATCTTTTAAATACTCAAAAGCTTGGCCGTTTGTCATTTGTCGTGATTTGCGACCATTTGCTCCCAGCAGTTGTGCTCATCTAACAAAACGATACTTTCAAATTCCTCATAACAGGATGCACAAAATTAAAAAAAGGTTTCCATGGATTGGGTTGACTCGGGATGAGTAAGCAAGTCGGGCCAAAATACCAAAACACCGTTGAGCTGTAAATCCAACAATTACAGGCTTCAACTGTAGCTCAAATACCAGCTATGAGGACAGTTTGTTGGGGAAAAATCTTGTTTATGACATTAATGTTTAGGAACCCAGTATGCCCCACACACACACACACACACACACATTACATGCAGCAGGGTCCTGGTAAATCTGTACATTTCTTAGTTATATATTCAAGGTACCAACCTGGCTGCATGAAATACCAGTTCTGTGCCTGATGTGAAAAACACACACTACTGAGCTGTACCACGATAGTTGGGAGTTGGTGGAGATTGCATGTTTTCATAATTGCACATTTTTTCATTGCAACTGTACACACTTGCTTTGGGAGAAGGAGAAATCAACAGCGCTCCACACTACGAGCACACAGAGCTCAGCACTGCACCCAGACTGGAAACATCTGCTCACAGTGAGATGAAATGTGATTTTTTAAATTAAAGTGTAATTTGGGAACGGGGATATTGTAAAGTGGGATAGATCTATATTTAAATGCCATTTTTAAATAAAGTATTTTACGTTTAATTGGTTTTTTGTATGTATCGTGAACCCTGAACTATGGCGTATGGCTGTGAGGTCAAGCGAATGCCAAGATGGATTAACTTTATAAACACAAGACCTGTTCATCACTGCAGTCAATCCTCCAGGGCAACATGGATATTCATTTCACTCTAAATAAGAGCGATGATCCTTATTTTAAATGTATGACTGAATTAAGGCTGTGAATAATAGATGAAGAGGCTCAGACATTTACATGAACGAAGATCCACCTGGGCAGATTTTCCCTGCAGGGCCTTACTGATGAGACGGACAAGGACTTCACACACTGAGACACAGAGACAGCGAATGAAGGACCGAGCGCGTTGTCCGTTAGTAACTGTGATATTTATTCAGGTAAAGCAGTGCTTGATACAAAACAAAATAAACTGTGTTAAACAAATCAACTTGTAATTCAAAACGAGGCTCTTGGGAGTATAGAGAGTCCCGAGGGGGGTGGCGAGGCGGGACAGAGCCGGTAGGGCAAATTAAATCTCCGAGGACCAGAAAGCGCAGGAGGTGTGATTCACAGTTTGGATTCTCAACCATGAAGGAAGAGTTTGATTCAAAGAGAGAGAGAGAGTGTGAGAGAGAGGCAGGGAAAGAAGGGATCATTTATACTCCTGAATACTGAATCAAAATCGCTGAAAGGTAGAGATGGATGAGTCTTGGGCTATTTCTACTCAGAGAAAGAGAGACCGAAACAGCCCAATTCACTTAGTTCCTGAAATGCTTAAAAATCACTGGTTGCTTTGATCTGTATTGCATTTTCTGGTCCAGAATTTAGAATGTGGTGACCAATCAGGGCCAGGGCCCATACACCCGTGACCAATCACAGCCAGGGCCCATACACCCGTGACCAATCACAGCCAGGGCCCATACACCCGTGACCAATCACAGCCAGGGCCCATACACCCGTGACCAATCACAGCCAGGGCCCATACACCCGTGACCAAGCACAGCCAGGGCTACAGGATTCTATAGAAAAGCAGGAATTGAAGCACTGGGTGTGAAACCCACTATCTTAGCCACTTCTGGACCCAATAAAAACTAGTTACGGTCCGATTGCGTGTAGGAATATGCGTACAATTAAGTAGTGTATTTCTCCTCAGCAGCCTTCTGAGGGAAGCACGGAGAAACGCCTAGAACTGGCAGTCCACGTCGCCCATCTCCACGATGACGGTCTTCAGCTGGGAGTAATACTCGATGGTCACCGTGCCGTTCTCCCGGCCGAAGCCTGAGAGAGAGAGAGAGAGAGAGAGAGAGAGAGAGAGAGAGAGAGAGAGAGAATGAATGAAGGAGGGCAGAAGTGAGGTGCAGGGAGATGCACTGAAGACGCCCCTGACTGCAGCCTAGTCTGAGCTGAACTCCTTCACTGGATTTCTTTACTCTTACTTTATAAAGCAGGGGTTTTCAACTGGGGGTACACAGAGTGTTGTAGGGGGAATGCAGGACGACTGAAAAAGCAAAACCAAATTATATATTTCTGGAAATGTATATTACGTATTATCTCTACACTACTGTGAATGAGCTTTTTTTTGTACCAGTAAGTATATTTTAGTTTTTTCCTATTCTTTGCGTTACTTGGATAGTTCAGGAATAAACAGCCAAAACGTGCTACTTCAAGCTACCATCATATCGGGAACAGTTTTCTAAGCAGTCCGTTATTGTACGTCTGGTTTATGACTCACATATTTTTTTTTTGCAAGTTCAAAAACACACGGGGGAAAAACACATCAAGGAGAGTGAAAACGAAAGAAACTACAATATAAATCCGCATCCCAAACCAGGTGCTCTCTAACGACTATGAAAGTAACAATCGGAAACAAGCTTTTCAAATGTCAGAAGGTGTCATCTCGTAGCAGGACAGTAGAAGTGCCGACAGTTTCGTTTCTGATAACACGCAGAATAGCACAATGCAAAAAAGCACATTGATGCTCCTGCTGCAGAGTTTCTAAAGTATTTTCAAAAGTCATGTTTGGCAGCAAACAAGCAGATAAAGGGGACTTGAACTGAAACCTTCAGACAAAAGGGGCGCAGTATCTTAAAAAGGATGAAAACTCCTGTTATAAAAGGCATCACATCCATTCACAGGAGCGAGGTTTCAAACACAAACCCGATCGAACAGGACTGTTCCCCACAGCGTCGGGACACAGCGTTCTCCGAGCTCAGCTACGTCCAGAGGACACCGCGGCTGCTGGCCTGGACCCGATCACACACTTCGCTGCTTTAACCTCCGTCGTGTATATTTGTAATGGTCTCCGAACCCGTACCTGACATCTTGTACCCTCCGAACGGCAGCTCCACGGGGCTGATGTTGTAGTTGTTGATGAAGCAGGTCCCTGCCTGCAGGTTCGCAGCCACACGATGTGCACGTGAAATGTCCCTGGGGAGAGACGGAGGGAGATCTATTTATTTATTTGTAACACCTTTATTACACATTTTAACAACACACACAAAAACAGAGCTATTTCCTACACATAAAAACACACAGAAACGTTAACCCCATCAAACTACACAAAAAACCAACCAGCTGGATCAAAGCCATTCCCAATAGGGTTGTGCCAATAGATGATCAGCATACATCAACGATGTCATTGATGAAGCACATCTGCGCTGCACACTTTTTGAATGATGTGTAACAAACGTGTGCGTTCAGTTTTGTTTTGTGTGGATGTTTCGTTATTATCAAAAGAGCGAGAGCGCGCAATGGCACCGACCGCCAAAGATAAGCGTGTCAGACTAACTGCGAGACTTCCCCTCCGCCCTGTGCGCGTACCTGGTGAAGACGCCCGAGGCCAGGCCGAAGGTGGTGTTGTTCGCTCTCTGCAGGACCTCCTCCTCGGTGTCGAAGGGCAGCACGGACATCACCGGGCCGAAGATCTCCTCCTTCACGCAGGTCATGGTGTCGCTGCAGTTGTCTGAGGAGAGAGGAGAGCGGCGATAAGAGAACCGCAGCAATACCAGCTGGCAGTGATAAAACTGCACTATGAGGACAGAGCAGAGGTCACTCACCCAGCACACAGGGGGACATGAAGTACCCTCCCTTCAGTTTGGGGTCACTGGGGATAAACGGCTCCCCTCCACACAGGACCCTGGCCCCCTGCGAAGACAAGAACAACGCACGGCCCTTCAGATCCGCCACACAAGTTCAAGACAGAAAAACAGACTCCCACTCCCCTCACCACCCGCCCACTCCCCCACTCCCGCACCTCCTTCTTGGCCTGGGTGACGAAGCCCAGCACGCGGTCCAGGTGCGGCCGGCTGATCAAGGCCCCCATCCTGGTGTCGTCCAGCAGGGGGTCCCCCACCTTGATGGCCTTGGTCCGCTTCACCACCTGCTCCAGGAAGGCGGGCAGGATGTCCCTCTGCACAAACACGCGCGTCCCGTTGCAGCAGACCTGCGGCACAAACGCACGGCAAACCCGTTGAGGACCCCTTACGACACGGGCAGCACCTCCGCGGGTCTCCAAATTAAAAACACAGCTGGGGGAAGAACGAATCTGCACGTTTCCACCGACAAAACCACACTGTGCGTTTGTAACAACGGTCCTGCAGTAAAAGTCGAGACACGGACAGCAAGTGGTGTGTGGATTGCGACAAGTGTATCCGACCACACACCTCGCCCTGGGACAGGTAGTTGGCATTGAGGGCGCCCTTCACAGCGTTGTCCAGCTCACAGTCGCTGAAGATGATCAGGGGGGATTTCCCCCCAAGCTCCAGGGTCACCGGCTTCACGCCCTTCGATGACATCTCCATGATCTGAGACAGGAAGAGGGCGACAAGTGAGACACAGAAACCGCAGCAATCCCGGCTTGCAGCGACAGAACCATGCGGTACAAGCACTGCTCGCCTGGGCTGCAGCAGAAAGATCTCTTATGTTCTCGCTGCAGCCTCACAAAAGGTTTTGCAAAACAGCTTGAGATGCAAGATTCTTAAAATTCTTAGGCGCGGGGAACATGTTCCGATAAACCACAAAATCTGAGACCGAAATACTGCGGAAGGGGCGACGCTGGGTTATCCGTTATCATTGTGCTGCCCACATCCTGTAGTTTTCACACATTTGCGTTAAACTATAAAAAAGTTGTCTACATGCGTCTTAATTTGACATTAGATCAGTCTAATGCAAGTAAAGCCTGAGTCACACCAGCACGGGACGGGGCGTCATAAAAATAAGTACAAATAAATGTCAGTATTTTGGGAAACAGATTTTATTAGCAGATTTGCAGTTAATATAGCTCGTCTGCCTGTCCTGATCGGCTGAGCAAGTTTCTGACTTTCCTGTGGAATTCGATCTTGATCACGTCGCAAACCCAGGTCTCTGGATCAACGCCTTGATCATCACCTGGTTGATTATGATGCCAACTCTGTTGAATTAGATGTAGGGCTCTATAGTGTTAAAAAGAGTGTATTCTGCCTTGATGTACGGAGCTTAATGGACAGACAGAGCCATTTCAAAGCGCATTCATGTTGCAGAAGAGGCTATATTTTAGTTTTATGCAATGCTAAGTGGTTTTATAAATGACGGGGAGTTGCTTATGGTAGTCTTCCTTATATTTCTGGTCAGTTTTTGTATTCCTGCTCGTTTTGCTCGGTTTTTTCACTATCCTGAGTATCCATCAGTTTGCCCGAAATTTCAAGAGGCTCTGCCTTGCTTTTTACATGATGAGAACAGAGTAAAGATGTACAGAGTGCTCTCATTGGTCAACAATATCAGCAAATTTAGGAAAAACCAATGAACAAATCGTAATTGCCGCGTTGAGCATAATAGCATAATCAGCATTATAAAAGTGTAATCATTACGCTTAAATCGTAACGGTTGGCATGACTGGTATTGTGTACTAAGATCAAGTACACAATCTAGTAAAAGTCACAATTTCAGAATTTTGACAACTCTAGCACACAAGTAGAACCCAGTTCTGCCAATTTAATTCAAAATGGTCATTGTCCTCGCTATTTTTTACAACTGGTTATTTGCGTTTTACAATTGTATTCGTCTGCTTACACGTGCATAAAAACCTAAATCGCAGACAAACGACACCTCACCATGAAAACACAGGAGCAGAATGCGGTGTTCTACCTTAAACTGTTCATTGGAAAGTGCAAATCTTTGTAAATAATTTAAATGTCACCCACTACTTCTCAACGCTAAACACAGCTTCAAAAATGTGGTTAAGATCACTGCGCTTCGTAGTTGATCCCACTACAGGATCAGTCGTGTCTGTGAGGATTAATATGGTACATGGTGTTCATACTGCGTTCGAACACTTTCCTCACCAAAAACCTCTAAAGGGTTTTGCCTGTGTTTATAAACACGCGGTATTTGTGACTGTGGGGGGTTGTATTATTCACTCTCACTGTAGCTGTCGACACCCACGTTCAGATAGCAACATCAGTCAGGAAGGAGCTGGTTTAACAGGAAACTCCTTACTCACCACATGTGCTGCTTAATATTCAGATCACACACTCGCATCTTTTCATACAAAGCCTTTTCATGATCTGGATCCAATCCTGTTTTTTGACCCTGTACTAGGACTGTAGCCTACTGTGTTTGTTATTCATAACAGCTGAAGCACAAACCAGCACAAACGTAGCACAAACGAAAGAGACTGGTTTGATTCTGTTGTTGTATGGGGGCTGATTGAGGTCACTCGTCTAATAAAAAATCATGAATAACGTTAAAATCATAATAGTTAAAACATTAGTTTAAACGGCACAAACGTAGCACAAACGAAAGAGGTACGTTTGGTTTGATTCTGTTGTTGTGGGGGGGGCTGAGTGACATCACTCACCGCAAATACATTTTAATATCTTCAAAACCAAAGCAGCACAAACGTTTATTTCAACGGCACAAACCGGCACAAACGAAATGTATGGAATTTATAATTTGGGCTGTAAGTAGTTGTTCACGGAGCTTAAAAACATGCGTCAACATTATATAGTTTTCGTTATATAATAATATTATTAATAATAATGGATCGATTGCAACAAACAGAGTCAGCTGCGTACTAAACACGGGGTCATCTCTAGTACACCACTTTAGTTTCAGCTCGTTGCAATTGACCCATTAAGCCCAATAAATAATGCATAATAACGTAGACTCGCGTTGGTTAAATGATCGCAGATTGCTTGTTCCTCCGTGAAACCAATTTTCAGTCGTACAGCTGACATTAAGCTTTCTGGGGGTTTGCTGTGCATTTAGCAACAAATTCCAAATTAGATTTTTGTTTTACGTTTCCATTATATAGAATTAGTATAGTACGTGACCTACTTTCGGGCCGCCGCCATCTTGGTAGACAAGTCCTGCCCTGACTGCAAAACAATAAACTAAAATAAAAAACAAAAACAAAAAGCGCATCTAAGATGGCGGATAAAGAGACACATAATGCAGAATAAGGTGGAGTGGTCCACAGGAATGCTGGCAGAAGTGGATAGTGCTCTTTCAGAACAAGGACAAAATATATCAGTGTAATCGTATATTTTCAAAACACATTGCTTAAATTGAATCTGGTCCAATGCCTGCTGACATGACCGTGGAATTGAGGGGATTTTTATGATGGTTTAGAAATTAGTTATATCTAATAACTTGAATTGAAGTCATGGACAGCATGCAAATCAAATGGTTTAATTTAGATGGGCTATGTGGGGGCATCTGAAGTGTTTAGTATTGTAACACTTGGGTGGTTTCCTACGAGTCGACCCAACTCATCACTGCAGTGCAACCACAACTGGCCGTATTAACTATTACAGTAGCACACACAGGTCTCAAGGACTGAACACTCACACACCAACTCGTTCTCCTGCCTGCCTTCCAGTAGCATCCCCTCTGACTCCACACCCCCGCTGTCCCGCCCACCGGCAATCCCCCAAAACAGTAGGTTTCAACCTTTTTAAGATACTGTGCCCCTTTCGCCTGAAGTCCCCCGTCTGCTTGCTCACTGCCAAACATGACTTTAGAGATGCCCAGGGATCAAGGTGCTTTCTTGCATTGTGCTATTCTGAGTGATATCAGAAGCTGAACCGTCAGCCCTTTCATTAACTGTCACACTGCGAGAGGACACCTCCTTCTGACATTTAAAACCACGCTGTCTTACAAAGCAGGGACGTTTGGTAGCCATGAGGAAGGAGTCTGATGTACTTTTGTGCACCTCTCAGCCCGCATTTTTATTTTACCAGTGAAAGAAGTGCATCTCGGAGGTTGCTAGAAATTCTGTTGAGGCGGAAAAACAATTTTCGGTTTGACAGAGAACATACACAATATACCGAGTTAAACTAAACGTTTTTATTCAAACTTTAACCATTTTAAATCAAGGTTAGAGCCCTTAGGGGAATAAATGCGTCTGGAGACTTTTAAACAATCGTGTTATTTTAATGTTTCTTTGTAACCCCCCCAGCTCCACTTTTTAACCATCAAGACCGGGAGAGAGACTCGCTTCTGTATCGGAGATTAATGCCAGCGACAGACAACATAAAATAACATGGTGGACATTCTGCATGGTTTCCCCAAAGTTCTTGAACATATTCTAAGTGCCTTTATTTACAGGGCCATTAATTATTACCCATATTATCCCCCCACCCGTTTTTTATTTACAAATTTCAATTGATTTGAATGTATTACATTTTATTTCCTGAAAGGACTTTTACATTTTTTTGCTCTGATCTCTCAGCTGCTCTCTCCCTCCCATTTACTCGCTTTTAGTTACTTGCTGGTACATAAAAACACAGTAGAGTAGATAATAGATAATACATAGTATCCAATTCCAGAAATACATATACATACATATATATATATAAATATATATACACACACACACACACACACACACACACACACTTTGGTTTTGCATTTTCAGTCGTCCTGCGTATCCCTTACAGGATACGGGCATCTGGCAAGGACTGACTTATTATACTATGAAGACTTACACTATGTTTATGCAACCGGCCCCTGGGCACCTCGGAGAATGATGGGTATCATCAGAAGCACCCGACAGCTATGACACCAGTTCCCCACCCCTCCACACAGACAGACAGACAGACAGCGCGGGCAGGGCTGGTCGTACCTTCTTTCCGGTGGGGACGCTGCCCGTGAAAGACACCTTGGCCACGCCCGGGTGCTGGCACAGAAGGCTGCCCGTCTCGGCGCCGCCCTGCACCACGTTGAAAAGCCCCTCAGGGACGCCCGCCTGTGCGTAGATCTCCGCCAGCATCACAGCGGTGACCGGGGTCATGGGAGACGGCTTGAACACCATGGCATTCCCTGGGGGGCACGGAGAGAGGGGGAGAGGCGGTAAGTTTGAGCTGGCACACGCTGGGGTGGGAGGGGGTACAGGAATGGCGACCGCACTCACCGCAGGCCAGAGCGGGGGCCGACTTCCAGGCAGCGATCTGGAAGGGGTAGTTCCAGGCGCCGATGCCCACACACACCCCCAGGGGCTCCCGGCGAGTGTACGCGAACGTGCCCCCTGGCAGCTGGACGTGCTGGCCTGAGGGCAAGAAGGAGGGAAGGAGTAAAGATGCAGTTTGACGCACACTGACACACGGTTTGGTTTATTAGTGAATTCTAAAACAAGCTCCCATCAGCCACCACTGTCTTGCATCCAAAACGAGCCTCTGTTTCAGTTGTATCACTGTCTCACCGCTAGAGGGCACTGTGGCCATAGAGAAAGGATTAAACCAGTTGTTTTTTAGCTATGGACTGATTAATAAACAAACTAAAGTATTCCATATCTTATCACAATGTCTAACGTTGTTTAGAACCCTATTGCATGTTTTAATGTTTTATTATTATACGAGATTTCAAATGTAGACTTTCAAATGATAGCTGTGAATCGGTTGCTTTTATAACCAAACCAAACACAACTCAGGAATAAGGAAACCCACACCGAGCAAATACACAACAAGTCTTGCATAAAAGTGACTTCCCGAGGGTCCCAGTGCATCGTTTCATTCATTTACATCCCCAACGTCCTTCGCGGTCACACCCTACACAGCCCCCTTCCCTCCGAGATCACCTGCCAGCGTGCCGGCGATGCCCGCGTAGTACTCGATGCTCTGCCAGGCGATGTCGATGTCCACGAGTGCCTCGCTGATGGACTTGCCGTTGTTGATGACCTCCACCTTGGCGATGTCTTCTCTCTGCTCCTGTGAGAGGGCGGCGGGGGAGAGAGGCACGTCAGGCCGGGGACCGGGGCGCTTTACACACAGTCACTCATTAAAGACTCGAGACCGCCCTGTGAACTGGAAAGTGTAGCTAAAACAGGTGCCATGAAGACAGCAAATCAGACTGGAAGGTTCCATGAAAGGACAAGACCGTAAACGTCCTCCCCCGCCCCTCACCCGGATGATGCGGGCCGCCTCCAGCATGATGCGCGCCCTCTCCATGCCGGACAGCTTGCTCCACTTGAGGAAGGCCGACTGGGCGCTCTGGATGGCCTGGTCCACCTCCTGGGCCCCGCAGGGTACCATGTGACACAGCACCCGTCCTGCAGGCGGGTCCCGAGAAAAACACGTCAGTTACTGTGGCTCCTATGAGCCTGGCGCCGCTTTGCACGACAGGCCAAGCTGACCGCCGACTTCAGTGAGTGGACGCGCTGGGCGCAATAATCGTACAATCGCAGGATGGGCCGAGCCTTACAGTCATAGGGACAATATCGGAGGAAATGTGGAATGCAAGTTTCTGGCTTCATTAGCAGATTTCAGATTTTGACATGCATTCGTAGTTTAATTGCTTGTGTTACTGAATGTGTGCATTTCAATGTCAATGGAGTTCAGTATACATTTGAAGATTGCGTGCTCGTGTTATTTGAGGTGTGTATTTCAACGCCAGAACATGGCCCCGAGAGGCCAGCAGAGGAATGGCACTTCGAATGTTGCCATTTTCTGGGGTCAAATTTCATGTTGATTTGATAGATAACTTTATCAGTGTGACACATGCATAGTTTCAGCACACTGGGCCCTAACGTTCCCGGAGAAGTAGCCGTTTTAACATGCTCATGCGCAGAAACATAATATCCAGTATGGCAGCTAAACCCCGTACCCCATCATGTTCAGTTTCTGGTTTTAGGTTGAAGGTATGCGTGTGTGTTTATGTGTGTATGTGCGTGTCGTTTAATGCGTGTACTGTAATCCAGTGTGCAGAAAATGTGTAACATGCGTGACGTGGCGCATATGTTATTGGCCCACGGCAGCCATGTTTTTAAGTGTGGCAGTTGAATAATGTTGATAGGACTCTGTATGAGTGTCATGCGTACCAATTTGTGGCGCAGAGGGCACTACAGTTCTGGCACCAGAAAGCTCACTGAATCACGAACATGACGGCCAAATCGTGTTACCCGATCCACTTCTCTTGAACAGATGTAATAGTGGGGCATAAGCCATCAATATGAAGTAGGAGTATGAAGTTGCACATGCATGTGTCAAGTGGTTCCCGAGAAGATTTTTGTAGTAATTGACATGCTGCACCATGTGACCAGCATGTGTAGTTTTCACTGGGATTGGAGTTTCACAAGTTTTCATGCATGTATGAGCGTTTTAGGGGCATTTTAAATTCTGGTAGAAGGAAAACATAAAACACAAATTCTAAAAAAACAACCATAATAATAATAATAATAATAATAATAATAACGTATGCATCTTTCTATCCCTCCAACCCCAGCAGGTGGATCTATCC